>NC_049996.1:1481142-1513929 GCF_000003815.2 Branchiostoma floridae
GAGAGGCAGCAATCAGCGAGCCATTACAAAAAATGCCAAAAAAGCCCATAGAGAGCCTGCTATGTAGGCTAAGTAGTGGGCATGATTTGTGTGTATTTTTTACGTATAAATGTCAATTTTTCGTTTCCACAAACGTGACCTGGCTTGGAAATGTGACACATTCCTTGGTACCAGACTCCGTAGTTACCACTGGCTCTACCGTTTCGCTTGCTTTCACACAGTGGTAATTGCAGACGATGGTACCCAGGTTATGTTGCCCTTTGGTCATATCTGCACCGGTGTCCCGGATGTAGCCCCGGCCGGGCCCCAAAGCGATGTCGCATACCACGGGGGTACCACTTAGTGTGCCCACAATTAGCTCACGACTTCTATTTGATACCGGGTTCCGGGTTAATTTTAACTCCCAATTAAAATCAGCCCGGGGCCCAGTTCTGCCTCAAAATACCCCGGTAGACTAAGACATTACTAAGACAATACATACCATTTTGTCCTGGATACATCACGAGGACGACAAGAGGATTGATGTAGTCTTCAATGAAGTCGTTCATCCTCTGCATGAATGACAGCACTGCGTCTTCAGTCAGTTTGACCAGCCAGTGTCTGTCATTGAAATACATAAAGATTTGCATGTCTTCCATTACATTGCGAATGCACAAAAGGAAAGAACCAAAGTTTCATAAAAGATTTGAACCGATACTCGAGCATTATCCCATGCAACTGGCTATGCAAAGGTGTGAGAAGTTGTGCAACTACCTGCAAAACTCAGATGTCTTATACTCTATGGTCGTATCTGTGACTTGTGGATTAAAGTCGGCCACATCTTCCCACGCCTTTGTACCAGTCTGTCGGAAGAGATGCCATCTTTGGTCCTCGTTTGGTTCCGACTGCTTGGAGCCAGCGGGGTACTGCAGATCGACTGTAACCGTGACCGGAGTCTGGAACCTTTCGTCGCTGGATTGCACTACAGTGATCAGTGGACCGCACACGCCGTCTTGTAGAATGTCCCTTTGTCGCTGATTGCGAACAACAGGATGCTCGACCTGTCACAAAAAGTAAGTAAAATATAAGACATGTTGCTGCATTCTCTTCGATATGATAATGTGAGGACTGTTGCGGAGTATCATTCCTTCATTCCTTCCTTCATTCACTCCTTCCTTCCTTCATTCACTCCTTCCTTCCTTCCTTCCTTCCTTCATGCATGCATGCATTCATTCAATACAAGAATCACGGAAGTGAGAAAGTAGCATGATAGAGTTCAATGTATTTCTTATAGATATATCAGTATCCCAAATTTAAATGGACCATTTTTCAAGCTCACCTCAACTGAAATAGTCCGTATTTCCTCTACCGACAGCTCGGGGAAGTGCACCTTTACTCCGTTCACCTGGAACGTTGCAGTGCGGTCGGGATGTACCACTCCTCTGGCGGGGGCCGACCTCTCCTCGTTGTTGTAGTTCCATGGTCCCTATAATAACAAACAACTTCTACTTAACAACCTTTAGGCACAGGCAAAATGTGATCTAAATACATGACTACAAAATGATAAAAATAGAATTGTTTAAAAAAGGTCCACAGTGCGAAAGAAGATTTTACTTACGCTGGTTTCTTCGTGTTTCTGGGGCGTCGCTTCGGATGTCTCGAGGAAGAAGTCATACTTGTCTTCGTCGATTGCGCCAGCACCAAACGCTTCTAACTCCTTAACCAAGTTCCATATCGTAGCTTTAGTCTTTTGTTTGGCTTTCCACGCCAGCAACATTTTCAGTTTCGACACGTTGGCTTTTCCAATATTGTCATCTTTTATTGTCTCCACTTCGGCCCTTTTGAGACCTAGGTCGATAGCTAGGTTTTCCCACTCATTCCCCAAGTTCATGGCAAGCTTATTAAGCTGCTGCTCTGTGACGACCATGTTGGCTATTTCTGGTGGTAGCCGCTCGCTTACTGAACGGTGTTCTGGGTTGACGTTGTTCTCTTGATCTGGATAGACTTTTGGTTGAGTCTGGTCTCGTTCTTCGGGGCCAGGCACTTCTGTATATGATGGAATGATAAATAAGATTATTATTTTAGACAAAGGCGACCAGAAGAACTACCAGCACACTATACACACACACACACACACACACACACACACACACACACACACACACACACACACACACACGTGCACACACGCACACACACGCTCGTGCACACACACACATGCGTGAGCACACATCCACACATCCATAAGTACACACACACACACACACACACGTGCACACACACACACGCGCGCGCGCGCACGATAACACACACACATGCGTGAGCACACATCCATACGTACACACACACACACACATACACACATGCACATGTACACATACACGGTTTACACATACACATACACATGCATATGCACAACACAAATAAACGTGCACAAGAACACACTCACAAAATACACACACAGACGCATAAACCGCGGCAAACTTATTGATGCACGTACACACTGACACTAGCACACCACGAGACACACACGCACACACAAAATAAAAAAAAAATTATAGAAATGCACTTTCTTAAAGTATTGTAACTAGTGTAACTGCATACATGTCAAAACAAAGATAGCGATTAACTCCCAACCAACTATATGTGACACGTTGTTCTCTCGCACAAGAGACAATCGACTCACCAAACGGTTGCTCGTTGTCTTCGTGGTAAGGTTCACGTGGATCGTTCTCCGGAAGAACTTCTACATCTCCAATCTCCACGGGTCCTGGTCCACCAAGCACGTCCTCTCCTACAAATATAAGACAAATATACAGCTCTATCGCTAATGTAGAATGGAATCAAACTTACATACAGTACACAATATTGATAGTTTTGTGCACACTGAAATGTTCCACACCAGCATTTTCGCGAAAATGCAGATATGTTTCCCCGCAGCCTTTTGTCACGCTACTCGCACACAACACTATACGGTTATGACAACCGTATAAACCGTATTGCAAAAAAAAAAAAGAACATGCATCTACTTTTTTGGGGGTCCAGGTCATTAACATAGTTATACTGTACCATTCATGAGAATCACCCTATAGTATTGTGTGCAAGAAAAATAAAAGAGAAAAATAGAAACACCAGCAGAAACGATACCAGGAAAACATAGATATAGTATAGAGGAATGTAAAAAGCAGAGGGCAAACGACGACTGTCACAGTATATTTGGACCAAATGCAGCCTCCACAGCAAAAAAAATAAGCAACAAAACAAACAAAAAACGAAGAAAAAAATGGTAATACAAGTTGTTATGTATGAAGCCGTCTAACCGAAATTCGAGTATATTTTCTTTCATAACACCCACCATTCCTGGCTTCTTCCTCGTCAGACATTCTTGATAGGGAGTCTCCATCAGCCAGCGGCTCAGTTTCTATATTACTGTTCAATTCATCCTGCTTTCTGCCCTGACGACATTTGTCTAAACAACGGCGGAGCTTCTTCCGACACAGTACAACAGCAGCAATAAGTACTACCAGCGCTAGCACACCGCCTACAGTCCCACCTACTATTCTGTGGTACTTAGTTTCACATCCGTGCGGTATAAACTTGATCTCTTCTATGGACTTTCCACGAACTTTAGCTGGATTCTCACACGTTACGTCCCAGCTAAGTGTTGGATACTTCTGTACCTGTTCCTGTAACCACTGCATGTTACAAGTGCACTGAAAAATATTCCCAGTGCAGTCACATAGTTCTTTCCCCTGGTCACAGTCGCAGTTAAAAGGGTTACCGGTCAGTTTGAAGAGGTTCATTTGTGACAGGTTTCCGAATGTTGTCCATGGGATAACTTCAATGTTATTATAGGAGAGGTCGATAATGTAAAGATTTTTGAACGATTCAAACGATCCATAGACCGTCTTTATCTTATTCGATGAAAAGTCAACGCGTTCCAATGATTCCAGGCCATATAAAATACGCAAGTCAAGAATACTGATTTTGTTGTTGTAAAGACTAAGTGTTACTGTGTTCTTGGGAATATTTTCAGGAATTTCAGTAAAACCTTTGTCGTTACAAATGACAACCATAAAAGGTTCCTCAGTACAGGTGCAGTTCACTGGGCACGTTCGAATCGGCGCGATCAAATAGGCTGCCATTGTTACGCCAACAAAGAATGTTGACAAACGATCACCTGTGTGTAGGAACGCCATCTTGGAACCTATAAACGCAGGATGTGAAAGAGGAAGTTGACTGAAAAGTTGTTTAGAACATTATACATTGTGCATAACCAAGTTTTATTCACTGATATATCTTTTGACCTATATTACGATTGTCATTTCTCCAATTAGTAGATCTGTACGTTTCACCGATTCTGACAGAATAGCTTAGTGGATTGGTGGTACAACTTACAAAATTAACATTGACATATGCAAATGATAAGCTACACAATAAAAAGCTTCCAAGCACTACCATTCAAATAATCAACTTTTTACTTCTACAGCTACCTTTAAAAGGTTACACTAAAGCTGACCCCTTTCTTCGTTCTATCAAAACTTTACCGAAAGGTTATTTGGGACCTTTAACACTTAAAATAGATTGTATACACACTTCACATATAAACGTATCACATTGTTATCTGTTGTGTCAAACGTATGCTGGATTTGCTATGCAACCGTACTAATACGACCCGGAAATTGATCATTGAGCAATAGGTTCCCAAGACTCACCTGTAGATTCTTAACTTTGCTCTGTCTGAATTGATTACGTCTTAAGATGTCAAGCAACTTATAGTTTCTGCACTTGCTTACATCAGAATCTTCACTTCTGCATTTGGCGTTCACTTGGTCCGAGTCAACTGCGCATGTCGTCACAGAAAGATCACATGACAGTCAACTACTAATGACCTCCCAGCTCGGTTAGGTTAAGGTGTTGATGTCGTCTTTGATACAAACATTGAAAGCATTTCTGTCCCTGACAAAGGCTCCTTTGTTACGTGACTGACACTGTGTAGAGGCACCTTTCAATGTTTATCGTCATGATTGAGTTACAAGTTACACAAAGCATGGTCAACAGTATACAGTTGCTGGTCTTTTCATAACGTGTGTAGGGTTTCAGGATGTTTTGTCCTTGAATCAAAGTACCACAGAATGGAAGGGAATTTATGTATATATGTATATATATATATATATATATATAGAGAGAGAGAGAGAGAGAGAGAGAGAGAGAGAGAGAGAGAGAGAAGAGAGGAGAGAAAAAACTGCAATGTTATCAGTCTATCATTGCTCTCTGCTGTAAGATACAACTTATCGTCATTTAATTAGCTAAGTCGAAAAGTCACAAACTCCAATGTTTGACCATAGACTATCAATTTCTCCTCAGTACTATTTTACCTCTACGCGTTATGTGATACTCAGATCCATTTAGTAGTGTTAGCTCATTCAGTATGGTTAGAAAGTTTCTTCTTATCAGTTTCTTAAAATTTGACTTGTCAGAATGACGGTGGACGACGGTTGGTGGGTCGTCTTTAACTTTATCTGAAGAAGACTTTTCTTCCTGCAAATTCATGTCTACACTTTTGTGGTGATGACCTCTGGTGTTGGACAGTTTCATGACTCCGAAAAACGTTGCGTCATGGTCCAGTTTGATGACACAGCCATCGCAAGGCATGTGCAGGTACACGCTGTTGTTGGGGGAGAGGTGAATGACCCCTGCGGTGAAACATGTCTTCCAGGGCGTGGTCTCCTCCATATACTTCCAGCAAGTCAAGAAGCGGTATGGGTTGTCCTTATCATCTTTTACCACCATTACAGAATGGCTGGTTGATTTCGAGTGTCTATTGTTGTACCAATAGTAAACCTGTATGGATAAGTAAGGGGCTTTTTTTAAAGATTGGATATTGAATATGAATATTTCTTTTGACTGAAATCAACACAATATACATTGTACACCCATTATTTTACGTTCTTTGGTATGCGTCCTTATGATTATTGTAACAAAATGACAAAGTATTCTGAAAATAATGTGCGTTGGCTTGCAAAATGCCAGCTTTTTAGTTATATTTTTTATCTAATATCTTACAGGCCTTTTCTCTTTCCTCTCGATACTGTTACCGTTCGATATTGCAATCGTTACCAAACGTGTATGTACTAGAACAAAAACATGCCAGAAGGACATTCTGAATTTGCTGATAGATACATCTTACCTGGCTGTAGACATAATAGTCACCCTCTTCCAATACAGTCAATATGCCACTGTGGAAGAGGAACTTGTTGGATGGTTCAAATTGTTTCCAGTGCTTTGTGAGGACAGTATCATGTACTGGTGTGATAAAAAAAATATTAGTAATTCTGATTTGATGCTAGCCTTAATTCAGTTAGCACTAAAAACATATGAGATATTTTCAATTGAAACAGATTTTTAACACTGCTGTTTTTTCTCTATATTTGGTAAAATGAAATGCAAGAAGAACTGTACATTGAAGTACTTACGTTTCACTGTGTGAGTGTCACCTTTGGAATCTGTATGAGAAAGAGATGTCCATCATAGTTTAGTAAAGTTATCCTATTCATTTGAATCCTTAACCAAGTTTGATCCAAATGTATAACATCTTACTTGACGCGGGAATACACTTTATGTACCAAACCAAAGTTTTCTTCTTTTCTTGTAACGAGTCTAATACTGCCTCACCTGAGGCAGCTTCAATGTGCGCCCAGTCACGTGAAGCTCGTTCCATCGACGACAACTTTTCTTCTGCAAGTAAAAATGGGATGGATTCGCGTTCAGTTTTTAGTAACTGTATATTACTATGTGATACAACAAGAAGAAAATGTAAGCCTGAAAGAAGTTCATTCACATCATCATCATCATCATTGCGGGCTGCTTGCCCGGACCAAGTCCACCCTCTCCTTCCAGACATCTCTGTCCCCCATATGCATAGCGTTCTTTAAATTCTAGACCCGCAACCCCTTATCACGAGCAAGTTGGTCTATGTAGGTTAGTCTAGGTCGCCCAGCATGTGCATAACCGTGTGCTGGCTTCCACAGTATGAGTTCACTAGCAAGCTCTGCTTTGCTCCTAAAATAATGGCCGGCAAATCTGGTTCTACGCTCCCTGATGATGTTTGATATGGCGTACATGCCATATATCTACTCACTTATTTGACAGTGAACGCCGACCCATCCACGTGCACACTGACAGATGTAATGATCCACAACGTTAATACAGGTCCCGTTATTCTGGCAAGGGTTGGAGTTACATTCGTCAACTGTGTGAAAAGAAAGAAATTTTGAAATTCAATGCAGTGAGCTTGTCATGATTTTTTGCAGCTCGAGGTTACGGATACGGACACTAATAGTTGCAGATGTATAAGATCAGACAATGTATCTCAGGAAACATATCAAGAAGTTTAACGTTTTGACAACCCCCTAAAATAATTGTATTTCGAATATCATGAAGTAACATGAATAACACCAATTTACCATCACACACCACCCCTACAACATCCCCATTGTCACAGTTGTCTAACGATGAGTGTTGACACTCCAGGATGTTGGACTCGTTGCCGGTGCACCGTATGTCACCAAGCAAAATCGTTCCTGAGCCGGGGCTGAAGTCGACGGAGATTTGGACGGCTCTTTTGTATCCGAGTTGTCTGCAGAGAACGTCTGAGGCATGAATGTCCCAACCTGTCTTGCAGATGCTGTAGAGGCCTCTTATACTGCTCAAGAAACCGCCCCAGAAATTGTCTTCTAATACTCGTGTACGGAGCTCCACTCTGCCTTCGTTCGGTTTCTGACCACCAGAGAGTAGAAACTCAAAACGGGCTGCACATGAATAAAATGATGGTTCTTACGTACTTGTCTCGTCAATATATGACAAAGTGTAGCAGAAAATATAGAACATGCTTTAAATGTGTAACCCAAACATACAGAATGCAGCATGAGTTGTATAATAAATTTGGTCTTATCATACATAACACGTACCATAACATAAAAGTCTGACTGAATGGCCCTCCTCACAGCTCGCATTCGCTGTCACTATCCTGCACTCTCCTAAGTTCTTTTCGTAACCCTGGCAGGACACAACAGGAGACCGCGATGTTTCGGTGACGCCTTCGACAGTACTATAGCTGTAAACATAAATTACAAATGTGAAGGAAGAATATCTAATTAGCTAAGGACATCAGATAATGTGCGTCTATCAGGCTTGATAGTGTTGGTGTGCAGTTTGGTTAGGCTCAGGAAAGTGGTTATTGTGTTTCCCATGTTTACGGTCCTGAAAGAAATAGGGTCGGTAGGTAGGAATTCTCTCTTTTTTTCTTTCTTAATTTCTATATCCTGACCGAAGTTATCCGTCAAATACAGTTTACCATGGTAAAACCGTAATGTTTCAGGCACTGTCATTTTCAACATCACATTGTAGTATGGAGATATACGTGCAAGTACAATTGTTGTTAGATACATTGAAGAAGAAATGTTACGAGGGGCGGTCAATAAGTAATGTTTCTGACCCACTTCCAGTCGTCTGATCTAAATTAAATTTTGTATGTGTAATGATTCATATCTTTATAGGTTATGTTGCAAAAAAAAGCTCTGAACTAATTATGGTTTCTGAATTACTGGTGTTTGAACTGAGTCAGGTGCGAAATGGACCATGTGTGAAATGGAACCAGTTGAGTGTCGCGCAGTGATCCGGTTTTTGTATTTGAAAGGACGCACACCAAAGGAGACTTTTGATGAAATGAAAGAAACTTATGGTGATGATGCCCCATAATATGACCTTGTAAAACGCTGGCATCCTGAATTCAAACATGGCCGGAAGTCTGTGGAAACAGCTCCCAGACCTGGTCGTCCCTCTTCTACTATTGATGAGGCATCTGTTGGAGGACCAACCTGGGGTGTCCTACAAAACGGTGCCCAGAGCTGCATCAAACGATGGGAGAAATGCAAAACTCTGGGTGGTTCCTATGAAGAGAAAGACTAATAACTGTGCCAAGTTTTATTAATCTCCTGCTATGGAAAATGGGTCAGGGGCATTACTTATTGACCGCCCCTCGTAACTATGCATTCTTACATAAACTGTTGAAATGCTTAATCTGTTAGAATAAAACATACGAGTCCAACACTCATGAAGTCTGTTTTCAACACAATCGATACAAAAGCAAAATAAAAAAAATGTCCAATAGTTACATCTATTAAAGGCAAACTATCAATTGTTCTTTCCAGAAATATCATTCATCACGGTCAAACATAGTAACTGTCTCACAATTTCCTTACATGGGGAGAAGGTTTCAATACTTTTCATCAGAAAGGGGAAGGATTAAAATACATGTAGACGCAATTACGACGTACACATAGGGGATGATGTGTCCACCTAGATGTTTACACGCCACGTCAGCTTCTTCTGCCCAGAAGGTCCCGTAGCAAATAGGAGACCAGCGTCCGCCTACTTTGATCATCACGTCCCCCGCTACAGTAACACTTATATAACGGCTTCCTTGTTCGACAGCCATGCGGTCTCGCCTTATGTAGCGTTCCTGGTGGATGAGTTTTGCTGGAGCACAAGATAAAGATTGCGCAGTGAAACCTTTTCGTCAAATTCTACACCTCTTAAACCAAAGGCAACAATTACTAATCACACTTGAGCTTTATGGTTCTCATAAAAAAGCAAAATGGAACATAAACAAAATGTGTTATTCCATACCGTCCTCTACGGTACGCAGTGCTTTCGTTTCTGATCTTCTCTTTCTGTTTTGATGTCCGAATTCCCTTGGAAAGGGCAGCGAAGCTGAAGCGCTGTATAGACGCTGAAAGAAAATTATAACATATTCAACACATTTTAGAAAGCTCTCCAACTAGATCTCATTTGCATATCAATTCACAGCTAGGATATAAAAACGTGCTCTCCAATGAGATATCTTCAGTGTCATTAAGAAAAGACAACGGATGTTGTCTGAAACGTCTGACCGTTTCCTTTCTAGTGGCATCTTCTTCTGAAGTTTTTGACAATATCGCCCATGCAATTCCAAAACCAGCTGCTAGGGGGATCAACCTTATGTCAAATTCAAGCACAGGAGCTATCTAGGTTGCTCAGAACACGAGATATAAACAACAGAAGTTCCAGTGCAGTACTAAGAGAAGTCGCTTTGGTGCCCAAAATCTCATCATTTCCAGTTTTTGTCAAGCCAACACATTATAAGAATGAAAACAATCCGTCCAGCCATTCAAAAAGTTACATTGTTTTACACAAAACGACACGTGCACATACAGACACGCTGCTGAAGATATTACCACCATGGAGGTAATAAAGGTAAAAAAAAAAAAACATTACGTACACTTTCTTCCATTTTGCTGCCTGCAACTGTAGCCGGATGCACCTTCGCTCCGTGAGACATCTCTAATTCTTTATGGTACCCAAACCTCCCTCCTGTCAAATTTTCCCCGCTGGTAGATACACATTGCTTGACGAGTTGTCCCTCCACGTACGCTAACCTTCTTGCCAAGTGTATGCACACAATGCTATTGACAGTCAGCAGACACAATGACAAAACGGCGACCCAACAGCACTTATGCCTGGGGACTTCTGCGTCTATCTCGACAGAAGAGTGCGAGACGATTCTTTCTTCTTTCTCCGACATGGCTAGGAGTTCCGACACCTCGGCCTAAACAGTGTACATGTACACTCAGGTGCTCTTTCCTGTCAGACGTGTACTTGTGGCGAACGAACGTTTTGGTAGACAGACCTAGGTTCTCACTATAAACACTATACCCACCGTGTGACATTTACCTTTTGCACGGGGTACCTGCTAATTCTGGGGCTCTTTTAGAGTTTACTGCAGCTAAAGGATTCTTGTAAGAAAAAAGAAAGTGGACTATGACTACAAACTATAACTTATACAGTTCTTCACACAGAAATTACTTGCAAAATCGTTTTGACCGTAAAGCTAGAGAATCACAAGCATGATGCCTTGTAGAAAATGAACGAACGGATGCTTGGTTTTCCCTGCAATAGCCTCACATGTTTTGGTTCTCACAAAGCAACTTCATGTCATTCCCGCCTCACTAAACATCAGGGCATGGGGGTCACCTGCCGTTATTGATTGTCTTTCTGCTTGTTAGTGTGAGTGACATTTGACCTTGAAAAGAACGCACGGGTAACCTATACAAATACAGTAGTAAGAAAATATAGCGTACCGCATTCAGAGAACACTGAACACTAAATGATTTATTGCGCAAGAATTGCATCAATGTATAGAAATAAGTAAAGATAACAAAAGCGACTGTCGAGTATTACACAAACACACTGCATTACAGCAAAAGTCTAGTTAGGCCACAGCAAGTAAATTTTATGGATGACATCAGCGCACGCATTAATTTTTGCCTGATTTCAGAAAAAGAAAAGAATACTATTCCTCTTCGGGGATAGTCAGATAGACCAAAATAGGCAAACGTTGCGTTTTGGCCTAATAATGATACTTGTAGAAGTGACACTAGGGAGGTAACCATGACTATAGTTGCAGAAGCGAAACTTGTTGGATTGTTGTAAAAGTGCCACCAATATGGAAGCCATGAATGTAGTTGCCAGCTTGGCAAGTGATACCAGTGTACCACACTAGTATCACTTTTACTACACTAGTTTACTTCTTTAATACAGTAATGAATACCTTGTTAGTTTTGATGCCGCGTTTTGTCACTTCAAATTTTGTTACGACGTTCATGGTGTCTATTTTGAAAATTCAGCCATCTTGTTTTTTTTACCCATCTTGTTTTTTTTATCGCACTATCCTTTATTTTTGCACTCTGCATAGGATGTCATCCATAAAATTTACTTGCTGTGGCCTTATACTACAATACTAGTGGAATTGCCTTTCATTCCTACATTCAAGAATAACGTAGCCTATGTGGTGGACTGGTATCACCTACCAACTTTGTTGGCAACTAACGTTATACTCATAGCTAGTATATCGGTGCCAATTTCAAAACTATCCATACAACTATTTTCATTTCTACAACTACTAGTACATGTACTAGTAGAGTCATGGCTACCTCGCTCATTTGTCGCTTCTACAAATACAATCATTGGCCTATAAAACAACATATTTGTCCATTTTAGTAATTTCTCGTCATGTTGACCATCTCCATAGCCATAGGGAATTTTTTTTGTGAAATCAGCGCGCTGATGTCATCCATAAGATTTATTTGCTGTGGCCTTACGGTGTAGTAAGATTTCATTCTTACAAAGGCCCCAGATATCGTGCTGAGCAGTGCGACCACCCGAAACTTCAGCGTTTTCTCAGAAAGGCCTACTATTGTAGTTTCGTACCCAGAACCTTAGGTTTCGGACCTACAATGTACCTCGCCCTATAGGCCTACGACATACCGCGAAACGGGGGTGGGGGTTGGGGTCACAGTTGAGGTAAGCTGTTAACACGCGAGATTTTAATATGGTGGTAACCTAGAACTATGTCATCTGACAATGGTCTCTCTGTAGTTGTTTTATTTACAAAAATCAAAATTTACATCGTTACATTTACACTGTCTGTGATTCATAAGCAAGCTGTGATGAATATTTATAAGTGAAACGTTCACATGCCATTGTTTGACTCATCATAGCCTAAGTGTAAGGGAAATGACAGGTTTAACCACATGTCACTCCGCTGTGGCTCAAGGTGACCTCTCACTGCACTTATGTCACGCTTGCGTGACTGCACGGGGTTCGAAAGATACTCAGTGAATTTCAGAGATATAGAACAAATTTTTGTGTATTTTGTCGTCTTCTAAGTCATACTTTTACGTATTACGCAATGTCTAAATCATAAATAATCGGAGAAAATAACACAACAGTGACGCAGTGAACTAACCAGGCAGTGACGCAAGCTTGGCACAAGTGCAGTGAGAGGGCACCTTCACTTCAGCATATTGCATGCGAGAATGGTGATTAGAAATAAAGTGTTGCAGCTGAATTGAACAAACATCAAAGTGCTGATACGAGCTCGGCTAAAAAAAAGCTATTTTCTGGTATTTACTTTTTTTGCCGATGGCATAATCACTTTTTCTCTGTGAGGTGGAAGTTGTATCTTTGTCGAAGCAGTTGCATGATGCGTTGATCATATTATAAACTGACAGAGAAAATGTCGTAACCTCCTAGAAAAACCTGGTATATGTTGTGTGCCTTTGTCATCAGTAAACTAATCATACAACCCCTTCCAAGATTTCCTTGAAATGCTAATTATGATGGATAGTCACTAAACGGACACCCCTGTACTAACACATTTGGTACAGTCCGTCCGTTTTGCTGATGGCGCCCTGTAAAATGTTAATGTGTCCCTCTTTCTCAACGTTAAGGGCAAAATTTCAGTTTGGGGTTCCCCAATGCTTTCTTGTCTACGCTTTCGGAGAACATATGAAGTATTTGAAACTTCCATGTGGATTTTTACCTGTATTTTGGATGTTTGAAGGAGAGAATTTGTACATTCTGACTGGATGTGTGCTTTTTGAGTAGACAACAACATGGCCACTGTTGGGGAAACTGCGTGGCGGTGTGAGGAAAACGTGTTAGAGAGAGGTAAGATTCTAAAATATTCGGTTGAAATTGAATAGAGGCGAAGAACATTATGTTATGTAATGATGCGTGAAAATGTGTGTTACTAGTATATTGCGTACAATGTTTGATAGTTTTCTTCTGACTGCCACGTGTAGTATATTGAATGTTTGACTTTTGTTTCTAAAGCGTGAACAAATACACCGAGTTTGTTTTAAACAGTTCATTGGGCAATGAGAGAAATTTTGACTTTTTATCTGTAGAAAATGTTGGAACAAAAAAGAGACCAAATTTCAACCGCCTCGTGGCGTTGGGTTCCGTGACACCTGTAACTACTATAATGCATGCACGTGTACGTCATTAAAGCCATACTGTACTCCAGAGGAGAGTGTTCCAGTTCTGCTAGTAATATGTTTCTGAATCCCAAGATGTAATTGTATCGACCACTTGGCATTGAACCTTGACAAAGGAGCAGTTGCATTATAAATCATTAACCCCCTGAGTACCCTCCAATTAAATTACAGCCATGTGTAACACATTATAATGCGAACAAACATTGGGCAAACTTCAACTTGGCAGCTCTAAAGACATATTTGGTTGAGCTTGAAAATTACTCTTGCAATGTGTTTCTGGATACTTGTTCGACAACTTGTAGCCTTAGTAACTTTATTTCCCAATTGCTTTGGCATGTGTATGAGTAGTTGTTCATCATTTTCCATCCTTAACAACCTAATTCTTTTATTTATTTGACCCCAAAATTGACCTGGCACTTTAGCAGTTATCCCATAGGAGCCAATAGTTAAATTCCCATCATGCATCACACCTGCATCACATGTATGGATCTGCATGAAGGGACAATACTCAGTTACTGGATTATAAAAGGTCCATTTATTTGTTCATCTGTGATTAATTGTTATACATTTAGTTGATTTTGTGTACATAAAGATGTGGTCTTTTAGAAAATAACACTCTCCTCTGGAATACGCATGCACGTGTACGTCATTAATGCTCCTGTTTTGGTTCGGCTGTTTATTTTGTTCACCAAAACGAAGAAACAAACAAACAAAGAAACAAACAAACAAACAGACAAACAATGTAAGAGCAGGCCAGTACTACTTTTTCCCAGGCTAAATTCAAATCGCAAATTGCATTTCTACGTCTACTACAAACGAGAATCGTGGCATGCTTACTGGCAATAGCTGAGGATTGTTCCATGAGAGTGTCGTTCTGTAACATTATGGTATATATGCTGTGTAAAAAGAAAGCAACGCATAAATGATTTCGCTCATGCTCGCGAGGCGACATGCCAAGCTACATACGAATGCAGCAAAGGGGCCGTGAGTTATAGTACTAGTTATAAACACACGGACAAGACCTACCACGATACCTCCTTCAGGAGGTGACCCTCCTTCCCGGAGGTATTCAAACTGGAATTACAGTTTAGATAGTCTTCCAATGATATTTAATCTTCGTATTAATATAAAATTGATGCACAATTCATTCAAAAGAAAGAAGCTCGCCCTATACTATAATGGTCTAAGTGTATGCGATAGGAAGTGGGTGGTTATTTGAAAATATGTTTTTAAGGAGAACAAATATGTGTCAAAGTGATCGAAGAAACAGGTGTACCAAGTTCAGAATGAGTGTGTAAAGCTTGTGAGTTGTCATGCCCCCTGACGTTTCTGAGATCAACTGCAGCCAAACATGCACAACCACCTCGACCAATGAGCCATATTGCGATTTTACTTTTTGTTGGTCCCATAGATTATTCTCCTCATTGACACAATTACCAGCATCAAGAAACTACTTGTCAACATAGACCAGATTCTATTGGTCTCCTGACTGGCCTTCTTGGCTAGTTTTGACTGCATGCGACTGATGTTTTGTGCATGTGAGACGGTGTAGCTCTGCTTTGTATGAAGCCAAACGCGTGAGGGTATTGCAGGGGAAACCAAGTATCTGCTCATTTTCTACAAAGAATGATTCTTCTGATTCTGTAAGCCCCACAATTGGAAGGATTTCGACAATCATTTCGGGTGCTGTCAAAAGTTGAACAAGTTATAATTCATGTTCATAGTCCTCTTTTATGTTCTTGCAAGAATTCCATCAGCAGTAAACCCTAAAAGGGCCCCAGATTTAGCAAGTACGTACCCCTCGTGAAACTTAAACCCGACACGACAGGTGTACTGTTTACAGTCAGCGCCCCTGTCTACGGAGACGTTCTCCACAAGTAGACTTCTCACAGGAGAGAGCATCAGATTCTGTACTGTTTAGACTGAGGACCTGCGTGGACTCTCGTAGTCATGCCGGAGAAAGAAGAAAGAATCGTCTCGCAGCCCAATGTCAAGGTAGACGCGGATGTCCCCAAACATAAGTGCTGTTGGGTCGCCCTCTTGTCATTGTGTTTGTTGACTGTCAATACTATTGTGTGCATGCACTTGGCGAGAAGGTTGGCGTACGTGGAGGGACAACTCGCCAAGCAGGGTGTTTCTACCAGCGAAGAAACTTCTACAGACGGAAGGTTTGGAGAACGTGCAGATCTAGAGATGTCTGACGAAGCGAAGGTGCAGCCGGCTACAGTCAAGGACAACAAAATAAAAGAACGAATGTACGAAATAACTACGTTGTTAAATACCTTTGCATAGTCATAAAACTCTCCATTTCCACTAGTATCAAAGACTCAACGTGTGTTTTGGCAAATGTCTTTGATATCTTTTCGTGAAAATTGTTTTGTGACATTTGCAACCCGTTTCGACTAATAATTTCTGTGGAGTTAGCTCTAGACTCTTTGAAAGCGTTGCGTAACTATACAACGTTAACGAACTTGATTTGTGTTTGCTGCATGCCGCTAAACTGTGTTGGATTTGTTATTTTCTTTCAGGGTCTATACAGCGGTGCAGCTTGGCCACCCTCTCTAAGGGAATTCGACCATCAAAACAGAAAGAGTAGATCCCCACGGGACGGTATGAACGAACACATTTAATTTTGTTTCTTCTGAGTTCAGTATTCATTTCCTATAACGAAAAAACATATCTAAAATCAATCAGACATTAGTAGCGCCTATTATCTTCGTTTTAAGCGGTACAGAATTTGACGAAAAGATTAGACTGCGCAATCTTTATCTGTGCTGTCTTGTTGAACAGCAAGTTTTATACCCTAATTATAAATTGGATGTAAAAGAGGTGAAGACAAAGTATATATCAACCAATAGGAAACAAAACATCTCTTCAGTGTCACTAGAGAATAATGGTAGATGTTATCTAAACCGTTTCCTATAATTGACCGTTTCCTATAATTGCTTGATGAAGTACTTTTTGCTGTAATGTCTAACCTTCATTAACATAAAAACGTAAAATTTTGTGTATTCTGTTAACGGTTATTGAGACATAACAAGACGCATTATGTCTGAATTGCTGCTATGGATCACACTGATAGTATGGGTGAATTTTGTCACTCCAAACTCCGCTGACACAGCCTGCCCCTCCCCCTGTACTTGTACCAACTCGTACGGTGAGCTAACCGTCTCCTGTGCCGAGCAGGGACTCCCAGAGGTCCCCTTCAATATTCCAACATCCGTCGTCAGGCTGAACCTCAACAATTTCTTAGTCTTAGATCCCAATTGGGAAACAATTCTAATCCTGTCATGACCAGCTTGTCGTATTCATTATTTCTGCCGTTTTCTCACAGAAGACGAGTGTAACTCCAACCCTTGCCAGAATGACGGGACCTGCATTGATGGTGTGGATCATTACATCTGTCAGTGTGCACGTGGATGGGTCGGCGTTCACTGTGAAACAAGTGAGCAAATATACTCGACACGAAAAGTTTAGAATATCAGATTTGGTAGATCATGCTTCGGCACCAATTTCAATGGATTATAATCAAGTTGCCTTCATGTACTCTCCAAGCAGAGGTTAGACTCCGGCTGTTTTTGACGTTTTATTAGTCGTTTTTATTGGGATTTCTATCTTTTTGAATTTTCCATTGTTTCTTGCTGTGTCCGGCTGGCGGACTTCAAGAAACATGACGAATAGAAAGCCCGATAAAAACGAAAAAAAAAACACGTCAAAAATAGCCAGAGCTTAACCTCTGCTTGGAGAGTAGCCGGCATGCACTATTTCAGTCCGATGAAAGAAAAATCAGTAGTTGACTTCAGTAGTAGGGTAATCTCGGCACTTGACCGTATTTTTGTGACCGACAGACGTAAGCAGGCATGGAGCTCGTTCCACGAGTCTACAATTATGAGAAGTTGGATATCATATAGCACAGGAAAGGAAATCACACATTTGCAAGCTTTTGAATGACATATAACACATTGAAATCGATTGCAGAACAACGATTGTAAATCGTTGCAGAACAACGGAAATATGATCAACCAAACTTTTTGTGCTGAGTTTGTATATATGTGTAAATATTTATTGGCTTATCTGTTTGTTTGAAACTCGTTCATACGGTTGTGAAACATACAAATATACCAGTTACTACTTTCTCTACTTACAGAAGAAAAGTTGTCGTCAATAGAACGGACTTCACGTGATTGGGCACACATTCAAACTATCTCAGGTGAGAACGAATTAAGCTCGTTGCAAAAATCCCTTTTTTTATAGATGATGTTGTGTTCCCACGTCAAGTAAATCTTAAAGTTATGAAATTAGATCAATTAGATGGTAAGTTGACGGATGTAAACGAATAGGGTAACTTTATTGAACTTTTTATTGGATATCTCTTTCTCATACAGATTCTCAAATACGTTTTCAAACAGTAGAACGTAAGTAGTTTTTACTTCTCGTTTTTTAGCAACCACAGAAAACCAGCAGTGTGGGAAATTCACATGTGTTTTGTATGTTTTTCTTATTTATAGAAGTACTGCTAGCAAAATGAAGTGTTCTTTTCAACAAAGTATATTCTTTCACTCAGGGCCTGGAACTGTCCTTACAAAATACTGGGAACAATTTAAACCATCAGAAAAGTTCCGCTTCAACAGTGGCATATTAACTGTGCTTGAAGAAGGTGACTATTATATCTACAGCCAGGTAAGACATTTTGATTAAAAAAAGACATTCATAATAATGTTAAGCTGGCATTTGTGTATCATATTCAATAAAAAATGTTTGGTTATAATGTAATCTCGAAGCCGGGTGGGAAAGAGAGGGAAAGAACAATTTAAAAAGTATGCAGAAAAATATGTATTTGACTACTACCCAACGCGATATAATTTTCCCTTCTGTATCTTGGTACAATAAGAAACGTATCAATCAGAAATAATGAATGTACCAGTGAATGTTGACTTTGATCAAAAGAACGATCTACATAATATAATGCCCGCTATCATTACCCATTCTTCTCAATAAACAAAGAAGCCCTTTATCTCGCCCATACAGGTTTTGTCTCAAAACAACAATACGAATGGTATACGTGTGCCAGCAACCAGCCATTCTGTAATGGTGGTAAAAGATGATAAGGACAACCCATACCGCTTCCTGAATTGCTTGAGGTATATGGAGGAAACTAAGTATACGACCTGGAAAACCTGTTTCACGGCAGGGGTCATGCACCTCTCCCCAAACAACAGCGTGTACCTGAACATTCACTACCATGACTGTATCATCAAACTGGATCAAGCCGCAACGTTTTTTGGAGTCATCAAACTTCCCAACACCAGAGGCCAACCCAACAAAAGCCTCGTGGATGGAGAAAAGTCCTCTTCGGATAAAGGTGAAGACGACCAGCCAACCGGCGTTGCATACCGTGATCAATTTGCCAAGTCAAATTTTGAGAAATTAATTATACCGTTCTAAGAGTGTTATGTCATTGTTGAACTTTCCTGACCACTCTTAAGCTTTATAGTGAAGGCAACGTTTCTCGCATATTTCAATCTCAGAAATCGCTGTATACTGAAAAGGGGGTCTTAAATAACCAGAACAGTTGCAAATCTGAAGCCCCCTTCTATAGGAAGTGTAGCAAACAAATGCAAGGCTGGACGGCTTGCGCCAATGGAAAATAATTTTCAATGATTATTGCCTCAGAAATGCCTGAAATTATCTCAGAGTAAGTGCATGTCTAAGAGAGCTGAATCAAAAGTACTGCGTTTATCTATAAAGCAAGTATGAAAAACTGACAAAATTAAAGGAAATAATTCCTATTTATGGTGACATGTTGTAAAGAAATGCAGCAATTCTTATCCTATCAGGGCAAGATTATTGCATTCATTATTTCATTTTTCTAATTTTCTAACAGTAGACGAGTGTAACTCCAACCCTTGTCAGAATAACGGAACCTGCATTGACGGTGTGGGACACTACATATGTCAGTGTACACGTGGATGGGTCGGCGTTCACTGCGAAATACGTAAGTAAATATGCGATAGAAAACGTTTCAAGGCTTATGTTTTGTTTGATATTGTTTGAAACTCGTTAATCCCGTTGTATAATATCGGTTGCTGAATGAACGATATTTTGTCCAATTTTTACCAACAGAAGAAAAATTGTCGTCGATGGAACGAACTTCTCGTGATTGGGCACATATCAAAGCTGCCGCAGGTGAGATGGAATTATTAGGCCCGTAGCAAGAATAAGAGAGGACTTAATTTATTTCCCCTTTTCTGCTATATTTCTGTGTCAAGCCAAATGTCGTTCAATTGGATCAAAACTTGACAAAAGTAGACGGATAGGATAAGTTTACCTAACTACTGGATATTACTTTCTTATACAGACTCCACAGGTGACACGCACACAGTGAAACGTAAGTAATTTGTTCTTTCTGTGTTTGTTAAGCAATATATAAATTTATATAAATATATGTATATACACACACACATACACACACACACACTCGCACACATATATATATATATGTGTGTGTGTGTGTGTGTGTGTGTGTGTGTGTGTGTGTGTGTGTGTGTAGACAGCATCGTCGAAAATCTATGTATATTGAGACCATTACATATAGTTTTGCCATCTACAGATTAGTAATGCTAGCAAATTGAATGGTTCCTTTCAATTCATTTGTTAACTGATTAGGGGATGACACTGTCCTCACAAAGTACTGGGAGCTGTCTGATCTATCGGAAAAGTTCCGCTTCAACAGTGGCGTACTGACTGTGTTGGAAGAGGGTGACTATTATGTCTACAGCCAGGTAAGATATGTCTTATTTTCTCCTTCAGAAGAATGTTTATCTGGTATTTTTTTCTTTTTAGTACATCGTGTTTGGTAACAATGACGATAGGAGGGGGGGGGGAGGAAGCAAATAATTAATTGAATGCTGATTTCAGTCAAAAGAAAGACTCATATAATGTCATATAATGCCCCTTGTTATTGCAAAGTCGTCTCAGAAACAAAATAAGTATTTTTTCTTATCCATACAGGTTTATTATCGGTACAACAATAAACAATTGAAATCAATCAGCCACTCTGTAATGGTGGTACAAAATGAAAAGGGCAACCCATTACGCTTCTTGACTTGTTGGAAGTATATGGAGGAGGTCGTGCCCTGGAACACATGCTTCACCGCAGGGGTCATTCACCTCCTTCCAAACAGCAGCGTGTACTTGCACATGCCCTGTGATGGTTGTGCCATCGGAGTGTACCAGGACGCAACGTTTTTTGGAGTTATGAAACTTCCCAACACCAATAGTTCTAACATGAAAGTGCAGGGAGAAAATTCCCCTTCAGATAAAGTTGAAGACGACCCGCCAGCCGTCGCCCACCGTGTTCAATCTACCAAGTCAAATTTTGAGAAACTGATGAGAAGTAACTTTCTAACCATACTAAATGAGTTACCGAACGGCGCTAAGTATCGCATTACAAGTAGAGGTAAAATAGTGTTGAAGTGAAGATAACTTTGGGAAAAACTTTTGAGTTTAGAGCTGTAGTAGATTTTGACTCACTGCCGACACGACGACAAGCTGTACTATACAGCAGAGAGCAATGATAGATACATTGTATCTTTAATAACTGTGTACTTTGCACCACCAGTTGTACTGTGAACAAATCAAAGGCATGATGACAATATTGCAGTTCTCTTTCTTTCGTTTTTCGTGTGCCTGTGTGCATGTGTCTCACTGTGTATATGTGCTTGTGTGTGTGTGTGTGTGTGTGTGTGTGTGTGTGTGTGTGTGTGTGTGTGTGTGTGTGTGTGTGTGTGTGTGTGTGTGTGTGTGTGTGTGTGTGTGTGTGTGTGTGTGTGTGTGTGTGTGTGTGTGTGTGTGTGTACATGCGTGCGTTAGTGCGTGTGTGTCCTTCAGAACTACATAGCTAGCAAAAACTATTGGTATACGATAGTCTGTTGCAAGGCCAAAGCACCTTGTCACCTTCGACACGTTATGAAAAGGTCATAAACTGTATACTGTTGACCATGCCTTTTGTAACTTGTAACTCAATCGTGACGATAAGCATTGAAAGGTTACGAAACCCGTTTTGCCCCCTACTGCCTTACAATAGGTGCCTCCCCTACATGTAAGGACCATGTAACAAAGGTGCCTTTGTCAAGAACAGAAGTGCTTTGAATATCGTTATCAAAGACAACAGTATCACCTATCCAAGCAAGCATATCACACCTAATGACACCTAACCACTAGCCTGGAGGTCATTTGTAGTTGAAGGTCATGTGATCTTTGTGGCGGCATTCACAGTTGAGTTGGGTCAGATTAACGTCAAATGCAGAAGTGAACATTCTGTTGTAAGGAATGACACCAGAAGTACAGCAACTTATACCTGATTGCCATCTTCACGCAAAAGAACAGTGTCCAAGCGCAGCAAGAACTGAGGACAGTTTATCTAGCAGTGTCTAAGTATCAACAGGTGAGTCCAAGAACATACAGTTGGTCGTTAAATTTTACGTAATTCTTAAGGGGCCTAGCATGGAAGGCATGTCAAATCCAGTGTGAGTTCAACACAGCAGATAACGTTAACACCGTGGTATGTTTATGTGATTTATATGTGTATATGGTCTGCTTCGAAATGTTCAAGGTCCCTAGTGATATAATCTATCTGTGTAAAGTTTAGATAGAAGGAAGTTTCATTGTCTTCCTTTTCTAGGTAGTAGTAGAAATGAATAGGAAATTGAAAAGTATTGGTAGCAATTAGCAGTTACTATTCTGTAGTTGTACACCCACTAGGCTACTAGTATACTATGTTGTAAATGGTAACAGGTACTGTATCCATACTTCTATTAACAAATCACAATCGTAACTGCTATGCAGTTCTATAATATCAATATCTGTACAACGTAAATCAATAAGGAAAACTTGATGATGTACAATATACTATTTTAAGCACATTTTTAGATCGACTTCCTCTTTCACATCCTGTGTTTATAGGTAACAAGATGGCGCGCCCATACACAGGTAGCCACCTGTCAACAACATTCTTTGTTGGCGTAACAATGGCAGCCTATTTGATCGCGCCGATTCGAACCTGCCCAGTGAACTGCACCTGTACCCCGGACCCTTTCATGGTTGTCATTTGTAACGGTCAAGACTTTACTGAAATTCCTGAAAATATACCCAAGAATACAGTGACTCTAAGTCTTTCCTACAACAAAATCACTATTCTTGATCTGCGTACGTTATATGGCCTGGAATCATTAGAACGAGTTGACTTCTCATCGAATAAAATAAAAACGATCCATGGATCGTTTGAATCGTTAAAAAACCTTTACATCATCGACCTCTCCAATAATAACATTGAAGTTATTCCATGGACAACGTTTGGAAACCTGTCACAAATGAACCTCTTCAAACTGACCGGCAACCCATTTAACTGCAAATGTGACCAGGGGAAAGACCTGTGTGACTGCAGTGGGAATATTTTTCGCTGCACTTGTAACATGCAGTGGTTACAGGTACAGGTACAGAAGTATCCAACACTTAGTTGGGACGTAACGTGTGAGAATCCAGCTAAAGTCCGTGGAAAGTCCATAGAAGTGGTCACGTTTGTACCACATGGATGTGAAACTAAGTACCAAAGGATAGTAGGTGGGACTGTGAGTGGTGGGGTAGCGCTGGTAGTACTTATTGCTGTTGTAACAGTTGTAGTGTGCCGGAAGAAACGTTGTTTGGGCACATGTCGTCAGGGTAGAAAGCAGGACGAACCGAACAGTAATATTGAAACTGAGCCACTGGCAAATGGAGACTCTCTATCAAGAATGTCTGAAGTTGACGAGGAAGACGCCAGGAATGGTGAGTGTTATAAAAAAATATGACACTTGAATTTCGGTCAGACGGCTTCGTACATTACTACTTGAATTACCTTTTTTTTCTTTGTTGTGTTGTTTATTTTTGCTTTGGAGGCTGCATTTGGTTCAAATATGCTGTCTTCGTTTGCCCTCTGCTTTTTACACTCCTCATATCTAAATTTTCTTGGTTGGAGAGTGCATATCGTTTTTGCTGTTTTTTTTTCTGTCTTTAGCCAATCAGACCTTAGGTTGGATATCTTCTGTTAATGTAAATATTGTTTTTAATTTTGTTTTTTTCTTGCACATAATACTAAAGGGCGAGCCTAATGGTACAGTATAACTATGTTAATGACCTGGTCCGAAAAAAGTAGATGCAGGTTCTTTTTTTTACAATACTATATTGTGTCATAACCGTATAGTATATTGTGAACGAGTAGAGTGACAAAAGGCTGCGGGGAAACATATTCTGCATTTTCGCGAAAATGCTGGTGTGGAACATTTCAGTATGCAGAAAACGATCAATATTGTGTAATATATACTGGATGTAAATATGATTCCATTCGACATTAGCGATAGAGTGTATGCTTGCTTATATTTGTAGGAGAGGGCGTGCATAGTGGACCAGACCCCGTGGGGAGGGGAGATCTTTTAGTTCTTCCGGAGAACGATCCACGTGAACCTTACCATGAAGAGAACGAGAAGCCGTTAGGTGAGTCGATTGTCTCTTGTTTGTGAGATAGCGTGTTACATATAGTTGGTTGGGAGTTAGTCGCCATCTCGACATGTATACAGTTACACTAGTTACAATACTTTAAGAAAATGCATTGGTGTGTGCGTGTGTGTGTGTGTCTCATGGTGTGCTTGTATCCATGTGTACATGTATGTGTGTGTGTCTGTGTTGCTATGTGCGTGTGTCTGTCTGTGTTGTTCACTCGTGTACGTGCATCAATAAATGTGCCGCTGTTTATGCGTTTGTGTGTGTATTTTGTGAGTGTGTTCTTGTGCACGTTTATTTGTGTTGTTAATGTGCATGTGTATGTGTACACGTGTATGTGTGCATTTGCATGTGTGTTGTGTCTAGTACGTATGTATGTGTGGATGTGTGCTTACGCATGTGTGTGTGTGTGTGTGTGTGTGTGTGTGTGCGCGTGCATTTAGTGTGCTGGTAGTTCTTCTGGTCGCCTTTGTCTAAAATTAATCTTTAATTATCATTCCATCATATACAGAAGTGCACCGCCCCGAAGAACCAGACTGGACACAACCAAAAGTCTATACAGATCAAGAGAACATCGTCAACCCAGAACACCGTTCAGTCAGCGAGCGTCTACCACCAGAAATAGCCGACATGATCGTCACTGAGCCACAGCTCAATAAGCTTGCCATGAACTTGGGGAATGAGTGGGAAAACCTTGCAATTGACCTAGGTCTCAAAAGGGCCGAAGTAGAGACAATAAAAGATGACAATATTGGAAAAGCCAACGTGCAGAAACTGAAAGTGTTTTTGGCGTGGAAAGCCAAACAAAAGGCTAAAGCAACGATATGGAATTTGGTAAAGGCGTTAGAAGCATTTGGTAATGGTGAAATCGACGAAGACAAGTATGACTTCTTCCTCGAGTCATCCAAAGCGACGCCCAAGAAACACGAAGAACCTTCAAACGAAAGTGAAATCAGCGTAAGTCAAAACTTCTTTCGCAGCATTTTTTTGAACAATTCTATCAATCTATTAATCATTTTGTAGTCATGTATCTAGATCACATTTTGCCTGTGCCTGACGGTTTTAAAGTAAAAGTTATTTGCTATTTTAGGGACCATGGAACTACAGCAACGAGGAGAGGTCGGCCCCCGCCAGAGGAGTGGTACATCCCGACCGCACTGCAACGTTCCAGGTGAACGGAGTAAAGGTGCACTTCCCCGAGCGGTCGGTAGAGGGAGTACGGACTGTTTCAGTTGAGGTGAGCTTGGAAAATGGTTCGTTTGGTGTTGCATTGCACCCTATTTTTGGTTCTAATTGCAGTATAGAATTCGAAATACACTGGTCCATTAGTACTTCTTCAATCCATCGCATATACACTGTATACATGAAAAGAGGCGTTCAGCTATTTGATTGCCCTCCGTTCAAAGGTGAGTTATTTGGAACTATTGCATTGCTTCATTGTTGTTTTTTTTTGTTCCATAACGTACCTCATATGATCATATTGGAAATTCCGACTAGACAGGGTGCATAGCAAACTATAATCTCCAAGCAGATCCTACGGTGCCATAAGATAGTGTCAAAGCTGGCCAGGGACTATAGCCGGCTAAGGGAGTCAAACGGGCACAGGAGAGTTTGATACTATACATAACGCACCGTGGATCTGGTTCGAGATTAAGCAAAATACACCATATTCTACTTGCCATGACAGGTAGAGCACCCTGTTGTTCGGAATCAGCGACAAAGGGACATTCTACAAGACGGTGTGTGCGGTCCACTGATCACTGTAGTGCAGTCCAGCGACGAAAGGTTCCAGACTCCAGTCACGGTAACAGTCGATCTGCAGTACCCCGCTGGCTCCAAGCAGTCGGAACCAAACGATGACCTAAGATGGCATCTCTTCCGGCAGACTGGTACAAATGCGTGGGAAGATGTGGCCGAATTTAGTCCACAAGTCACAGATACATCCGTAGAGTACAAAACATCTGAGTTTTCCAGGTAGTTACACAATTTATCACACTTTTACATAGCCAGTTGCACGGGATAATGCAATTCACACATAACATCGACTATCATAATTCCACCAGGTGCCATAATACCGCCACCTCAAAAAACGTTGTTATAGTGGTCTTCTCAAGATTGTCTTGAACACCGAATGTTAGATATCCTAAATGTAATACAATTCAGATATTTACGTGTTGAAGACAATCTTGAGAAGGCCTCTATAACAACGTTTTTTTTGAGGTGGCGGTATAATGGCACCTGGTGGAATTATGCGAATGGATGTTATATATCTAGATCGTTTCAAATATTTTATAAAACTTCGGTTCTGTAAGGTCCTTTTGTACATTAGCAATGGAAGACATGCAATGTCTTTATGTTTTTCCATGACAGACACTGGCTGGTCAAGCTGACTGAAGACGCAGTGCTGTCATTCATGCAGAGGATGAACGACTTCATTCAAGACTACTTCGACCCACTTGTCGTCCTCGTAATGTATCCAGGCCAAAATGGTATGTATTGTCCTATGTCTACGTCACATTTCCTATCCAGCGCCCGGCCGGGCTGTTTGCGGGAACAAAAAATTAATGTTTATGCCAATAAATATGCACAAGGCATGCTGTTGAATTATTTTGGTCCTTTTTGTGTTTTTGCTGTCTGTTATATCGTACTTTTCGTTCCCCAAAGCTACCCGGCTGGGCCCCTTTGTGGAAATGTGACATTAGCCTTAGTAATGCTACGGTCACATTTTCAAATCGGGGCCCGGTCGAGTAGCTTCGTAAAGTACGATATAAAAGAGACTGAAAACACAGAACGTAAGAAAATGTTCTCAGCATAATTTGTGTATATTTGATTTCCGTAAACATCCCAACCGGGCCGGGGTTTTTGGAAATGTGGCCGTAGTGTAACTTAGCCTGGGTATCACCCTTCGTGGTTACAACTGGCTCAATCTTTTCGCCTTTGTGAGGAACAAGTGCAAAGGGAGAGCGAGGTGTAGCTACGATGGATAAAACCCAGGCTATAATCAACAACATACAACGAAAATGCGTCGAAGGTTATAGTATATTAGGCATCCAGGTAACAAGGTACGCAAAGTAACAGTTACAAATTCTATCCATTTGAGTAACTGTTCCCTTGCAATACCATATTAAAGAATGGCCTTATAATCATGACCAGTATATATGATCATCGCTACGATTCATCATTCTATATAGATTTACAAGTACCGTTATCACCAGGTGCAGTAGTGTTGGACTGCCTCCACAAAGCCGACCCAAGCCTGAAGCACCTCGTGCTGAAGAGCGGCTACAACCAGAGGTGCGTCCTTATGGATCAGGCAGAGGAAGTCAAGGCAAGGCTGGAAGGGAACATCACGTTCACAGGGGGTGACAGCATGACGGAAGAAATCACATTTCAGCACCCTAAGACTGTCCGGGGTGATCTCAATCTCAACAAAAAGGAAGTCCTCCTCTGTCGAGACAACGCCGATCCAAACCACCTTGGCTATATTGCATATAACATCGCTCAACGCCAAGTAACGGAGATGCCCATTCACACCACAGGTAATCTTCAGACAAAAAGTGTGAAACTAGGCCGGCTCCTGTAGTTCCAAAAAAGCTGCCAGGGGAGCCAAACTTACACCACTTAATCTCTGCTCCATGCGCTAGCTATGACTCAAAAGTCATGACCATAGCATTTACAGAATTTGAGATAGCGAACCAGAGGTTCATCTACAGTACCGTAACAAGCCACTAGGGGGCCCAAAATCTGATCGTTTCGATGTTTCATCAAGACCTACTCACATTAGCTAGATATCAATACAATACATCCAGAAGTTCTAGAGTTCTACACACACACTCACACATACGAACGCGTAACGCTACAGCAAACATTAGCTTCTTGGTGAAGGTAATATAACTTTAGTTTTGTCGCCCATATACCAGATGAGACGCAGGCATTCCTTCGCCTCATCGCTTCGGAATTGAAGCTCAACCTCTTCCCACTTGAGGACGAAGCGGAAGAAACACAGCGGCTGAAGAACATAAGTGAGTGGAAGGCGAATTTCTCCAGCGATCAGACTTATAGTATAACTGCTGAGGCTTACGATAAGATCTATCGCCGTAAAATGGCAGTGTGTATATAGAATGGCCGAATAATGGACGTGGGACTGGGTTTCTGATAGGCAGGAAGGAAATTCTGACATGTGACCATGTATATCAGGAAATGTCACATCAAACTAGAACAATCAGAGATAGCAGCCGGTACAAAGCTATTTTCGATCTGCATGATGATAGTGACCATACGTATTACTTCTCAAACATACAACCTCTCTGCAGGGACGCAGCGTCTGGATTAGATTACGCTATTCTTGAGTTTACAGTCTGCGTATGACCGAAAGAAATGGACAATTAAAAAAGTATCACGTCAAGATTGTTGTCTTTTCAGTCATTCTTATGTATTTTGCATGATATTCCAATTATAAAGTCAAGGGTTAAGCTAAAGGGCACAACCGGCCAGCCGTACGTGCACATACGGGCAAGTCTACGTGCCAAAACGTGGGCAATCTTTTGGGATCCGTAAGTGGTAAGTACCGCCTCCGTACGAACTCGTAGGGAATCCGACGGATTTTGGAGCACGCAGACACGCCGTAGAACGTAACGTGCAGGCAAAACGTTGTGTGTCATTGAGCTGCAGATTCGCCTCCCGTACGTGCCAGTAAGGCGACGCGCCTGCCCTGTACAGCCTGGACGTTTTCAGAAATACGTGGCGGACGTGGCCTCCCCAAAAAACCTACCTACAAATTGCACGTACGGCGGGCTGTGCCCTTAGCTTTACACAATCTAGGTCGTAGCGAGAGCGCAGGGCGATCGCCGTCTAGTGGAATGGGAACCTGATTGGGCATCCTTTCTTTGTATTTGACCCCGTCTATTTTGAGCCACAATGCCCTATAGCGATGAAACCAAGCATAACTAACTGTCAAATGGACATACCTTTCGCCTGTGCACCTTGTAAACATTAGTTTGTGGCCTTCTCCAATTCTTGTGTTGTGGGAGGTTAGATGTTACTGTAGCAGAACGAATTCGAAGTTGTACATTTAGATCTGGGTACCATTACGGTACAAGATGTCAAGAAAGGACGTCGCTTCCAAGCCTTCATCGGAGAAAAGTGGCGGTTCAGGCCGTAGGGGATTCAACAACAAAACATGGGCCACCATTTTAAGTGGTGTTGTTGTGTTCAGCATTGCCGTGTATGCATGTCTTTTCTTCACTCTTGGAAGGATCTATGAGAAGTTTTCCCTAGAAATGCAACAAAAGAGCTTGCATTCGCGCTACGGACAAGACACACTGAACTTAAAGGCAAGTCACCTTCATATTTTGAATCATTATGGATCATAACTATATATTGTAGGATATATGGAAGCATTTTAAGTGTCGAAATGTGCTGACACGCATGGATGATGTATCTAATGCACCCAACTTACAAACCGAAGTATTTTGATAGTACATTTGGTGTTTTATGCTTCTTTGGTTTCAAAAGTGAAAGTAAAAAATTCCCTATCCATTTGCATTAACTATCAATATTGTGCATGTTTATATCACAAGAAATTTTGCAAGCAAATCCAGTAGAAGCCGCTTGATTGCACGGCCTATTTGCCAGTAAATTTCGTGCAATTATCCGGCTGGTGCAATTATGCGAAGTTATCTAGCTGGACCGCACCGGTTTGGGATTTGGGGATTCTGTGCAGTTAACAGAAGTGTGCGTTAATCCGTTGTGCAATTAACTGATTTTTGCTGTACAAATAAAATAATGTTTACCTTCTCTTGTTTAACAAAACTAATGCCCTTACTAAAAACACATTATGTGGTGACCAATCCCTCTAGTTCTGTCCTGCCACTTGCTACACGTATTCTAACACCACAGGGTGTCTGCCACACCTCCTCATTGACCTCATATGTGTGAAGAATAGTTAGTAGTAAAAAGAAAAAGCAAGGGGCAAAAAACAATATATCTTCTGTGAAGGTTAGGACTGGGTACGGTGTACCGGTACATAACCGTTTTTTTCTTATTGGGTCGACCGGTCCGGAAATACCGGAGCTGAAAAAAAATGGGTGGACCGGATGTTGGACCTATTGGAAAAAGAACAGGTTATATGATCAGGAATTCACACGTTTTAGAGCTTACCTGATGAAGAAAATAACAAGAGCGAAGTAGAGTATAGCCTATAGTCATTTCTACCAAGTTTTACTACCAATCGTACAGGGGGAAATAGGTAGCCTTGTGGGATTTCAAAACGCCAGTGAGCGTCGAATACACAAAACAGATTTCTTTTTAGTTTGAAATGGAACATTGTTTTGAGTATCGTCCATTCACATGTTTTCACATACTTAGGCCATGTTGATTTGATTATATGGATGACATCCTCCGGGAACTCCAAGCGAGCGAGCGAATAAAAAAAAAGTTTGGCCAAAAAAAAAGTTGCCTTCAGTATGAAATCTAAGTGGCCAGGAAGGTTGAACATAGGACTGAACACACATAGTATGGTATACCAACAGTTAGGTGTAGGGACCAGTACATCATACGGGTGCAAACATTTTTTTCTTCTTGGACAAATGCAAAAAAAATCAGACCTGAAAAAAAAACAGAGGAACAGGTTTCGCCAATTACAAAATGGACACACTATGTCGGCAGCCATTTGGGGTCTAACCGGGGGGCCAAGAAGACAACAAGAGCGAAGTCAAGTATAGTTTATAGTCAATTGCACCAAGTTTCTACAGTCAAAGGTACAGAAACAGTTAGCCTTTATTACATGGAGATGGGATTTTAAAATGAAGTGGGAGTCCAATAATCCACCAAACAGATTCCTTTGTAGCAAAATTTACCAATTACCATTGTTTTGAGTATTGCCAGTTCTCAAGTTTCCACAGACAATCAGGTCCAGGTTCATGTCCGGACCTGGAAATGATCCTCTGGACCTGAATTTTTTGTACTGGTACCTCCCCCAACCAACAATAGATTTTTTTTCTTTCTGTCCTTTCACATCTTATTCTTTGACTTTAGATTCATTTGGGCATTCTATGGCATTAGTTATCTGTTTTCTGATACTTTTTTTCAATCTACAGAATATTTGTGCTCATTTTACAGCTGCTTTGCACAATTTATTGTGTGGTCAAAAACTCTTTTTTTTTTTGGAAATGGCCGAAAATCGGTGCGAGCGCGGATGTCATCCATATAATCAAATCAACGTGGCCTTAATCAGATCCAGGTTGAAGTCTGAACCTGGACCTGATCCTTTGGACCTGAATTTTCTGTACCTGTACCCACCCCTAGTAAACATAATTGGCAGTTATAAACAAAGAATGTTCAACAGTCGAAAGGATGGTAAGTTTTGTGTCATCTACTATTTGATAGGAGAGCCAGATGAAACGTCTCATCTTTGAACTGAAGTCATCTACGGAGAAGCGACCAAGACAGAAGCGCTCCCATTGGTTGACGTCATCAGCGGGTGCTCACCGAAGAGAGAAGCGCTCCCGTTGGCTGACGGGGAGTGACGAAAGTAAGGACGTGAAGTCTTAGAACACTTCCACATTTCATAGAGGCATATAACTACTAACATTAACGAATGTGCTATAACCTATCTGAATCCAAAATTCAGTCAATGCCAATTTTAAGTATACTTAGTACTTGAATGAGTTTTTCTTCAAATTGTATATGCACCATCCCAGCCAGTAGAATTGAAATAAATCAAGGAGGTCCTTTCTAGCCTGAGTACCATCCTCCGTAGTGACCGCTGGTTCAATATTTTCGCTTGCTAAACATTTCATTTTGATGTTTAGCAAGCGAAAGCATTGTGCTAGCTGTCACTACGTATACGGAGGATGGTACTCAGGCTAGGCCCTTTGTAACTTCCTTGAAGAAATACAGTAGCTATCTGTAGCACATGTGTGAGATTCTTTTAGGAATATTCTCAGGTAATATACGTGTGAAATTTAGAATGGTGATACAGTACTCTAAGCAACTTGCCGCAACAAAATTATACTCTTTTGTGGGAAAAGGTTCAAACTATTTTCAAATAACACAATGCTGGATTTTAATATGTACATCTTTTCTATGACGTCGTATGTCAATACAGATGAACTTTTTATATTTTCTTTTGGAAGTTCGCATAGTGAACCCAGGTACTGGTGCTGTTAACACGACTGAAGGCGTGGTGGAGGTCCGGAAGTTTGGGTTCTGGGGACGGATCTGTGACAAGGCCTGGGGAATGGGCGAGGCAACGGTCGTCTGTAGACAGCTGGGATACAAGACAGCACTGGACTTCTACAAGTAATAAATATTTCAATGATTGAGGGAAGGAGGGAAGGAAGGAAAGAAAGAATAAGGAGGAGAAGAGGAAGATTGAAGAACTGAAGAGTGA
>NC_049996.1:1514029-1524619 GCF_000003815.2 Branchiostoma floridae
TGGAGGGAGGAAGGAAGGATGAGAGGAAGGATGCAAGGAGACGGAGAAGTGAATGATTGGTGGGAGTGAGGGAAGGATGGAGTGGAGAGGAGGAGGGAAGAAAAGAAGCAGCATGAGGGAAAGGAAGGAAAGATGGAAGGGAGGATAAAATGATGAAAGGACAAGAAGTGAAGGATTGTGAGAGTGAAAGAAATGATGGAGGGGAGGAAGGAAAGGTGTATGGAAGAATAAAAGAACACGGAGAAGAAGTGAAGGTGGGGTGGGGGTGTGGAGTGATGGACTGATGGAGAGGAGAGGGAAGAAAGGAGGGAGGAGGTGTTGAGGGAGGGAATGAAAGAAAGGGATTGAGGGAGAAATGGATGGAGGAAATTAAAGAGTGAGGGATTGAGGGAGAGAATAAGAGAGGCAGGGAGGGATCATAAGCTATACAATTTTTAAACTTGTTTGTTCATTGAATGATGATCTCCAGAAATGGACAGTAGGTGTGGAAAAGTGGCCACTGGCAAAGTTATGACTATGCCTCTATATTTCATCCTACATGAATGTTATTGATGGGAAATCCTTAATAGACACATTCTTATTCTGTGAGCTTCTGCCTCTCTGTGTTATTGTAGAAAGGCGGAGAAGAAATTTGGTGTCGGCCCTGGAACAGCGAACAGGTGGCTGAGCGACGTTCAGTGTGCCGGAAACGAAGCGACCCTAGCGGAGTGTACGCTAAACACAGGCATCGGGGTGTGTGCTTCCAGGCGCCGCTGGTCTGCTGGAGTCAAGTGCCAAGGTCAGTTTCATTTCAACTTTCTAAAACTATACTTGTAATGAATAAACTTTGTTTTTATTGCATACCATTAAACATTCCTCAAGACATTCATGTAAAACACCAGGTTTGTATTGAAGAGTATACGAGTACAAGCTGCATATCCAGACAGATTAAATTGATCCGCACAAATCGGGAAGGACACTTTTTCTTTTCAGTATAAAGTGTGGTGGGTTCTTTTACGTGCTCAAGCCGTGGCTCTCCTCAAACACGGGACCTATCCAAGGGAAGGCCCTTATTGAAGTTGGGTACATTTTCACCAATCCGGAAGTGAATTGAGGAAAGTTGGGACATTGTTGTGGGATTAAAACCCAGGAACTCTTGAGTTCTGGGTCAAACACCCTTACCATTATTCTATGCAACACCAAGGCATTCATAACCATTTTTGAGCTTTCCAGACCTAGAAATGAACTAAAACAGCATATCAAATATTGTGCAGTGACATCATTGTTGTTTGGTGTGATATCAATATAACGTTGTACATTGTTTTATGCAAAATGGCACCTTAGCCGGTCGACAGATTCAAATCTAAACAAGCCTGTCAAAAGATTGAATCTTTACTTCCACGTCTTACCTTTAACATGTTTGATGTAAAAACTAAAGAGTAATAATCGTGTTTTCTCCTCAGACCATGATGATTGTGCCTCTGCCCCGTGTAAGAATGGAGGAACCTGCCTTGACGGAGTCAAAAACTACACCTGTCAGTGCGCTCCTGGCTGGGGAGGCCGGAACTGCAGCGAAGGTGGTCTTTTCTTCATAGACACTAACTAATGTTAAGTTACCCAATTTCGAAGTGAGGCTAATGATCATGATTTGACATTTGACTTATAGAGTATATGATGCTGATAGGTTTTGTAAAATTTTTACTGTGTTTTCTCCCAGGAACTGGTCATATCGGAGCAAACAGTCTACGTCCCAAAATGTCGCTGGAGGCAATACACATTCGGGCAAGGACGGGTAAGTTTGTTTGAATTGCATTCCCGGAAAATGCCTAACGGTATAACACACCAGGTTTTTACTGAACGATTAGCAACATATTTGGACTGATTTATTTGATCCACTCCCACCTACTCTTTTCTATAAGTGTGGTGGGTTCTTTAACATTAACGGGATGGCTTAATTCGTGGGATCTCCATTTTGACGTCCTATCCTGGGGATGCCCCTAACATAAACTAGATAGTTGTTTAAACCTACTAAGTCGAGTGAGGTAATTGGTGCCGAGTACCTTATCCATGTGCCCGGCACAACATCTGGACCTGTCAGGAACTCAAACTCAATACCTCCAGTTTCTGAGTCAAGAACCCTAACCACTAGGGCTGAGCCATCTCTACATGTATTGTAATGTCTGTTAGTAAAAAAGCAAAGCAAATACATTTTCATGATTGTACATACAGCAATATTGAAACTACACACTGGTAATCCTCTGTACATCTAAATGCATGATTTCCAATGTAGAAATCATTAATTATTGATTTTGCTATCATAGATGCGATGTCACCACACAGTGAAATAACAGTGAGCAGTAAGTATCCAATGGTTTTTTCTCATACTTTATCAGTTTGTTCGTTTTGAATAACAGTTTAACTGCATAACACACAAGTTTGTTTGAAAAGTAGATACCGGCACATAGTGAACTGCATATAAAGATTGGACTGACCCCCCACTCACACCGGGAAGGACCCTACTCTTTTCAGTAAGTGTGGTGGGTTCTTTAACATGCTTTAGGTGTGGCTCTCCTCAAACATGGTACCTAGATTTACATCCTATTTGAAAGAATGTGTCCCTAACCAAAGCTATATGTACTCATTTTCACCTCAGTCAAGTAAGCTGGAAACAGAATCTGATGTTAATAGATAGCGCCTTTGTTTAGGGCACAACATTGGGGATTCAAACCAAAATCAACAAAGCACAAAACTGCCTAGATACACCTTGTGACACAAACTAAGAAAGCAGAAAACTTCATTAGATCATTAGTGTTGTGGAACCTTGACATTTTTTTAAATATTCGTTTCTAATTTTAGATGAAAAGTTCACCCATTGGGAAGAGATGGAGGAGCCGAATTCACACTTTGCCCTTGATAATGGTGACCTGAAGGTCACGGAGGAGGGACAATACCTCATTTACAGCCAGGTGATGCTTGTGTTTAAGACCTTAGACTGTATCAATGTCAATAATTATATGAACTTTTTGGCATGTATCTCACCAGACCAGTGTATTTTAGGTCATGTATCATAACTGAACATCCTTTTTCATTGCAAATCTCTTTCTGAGATGCGTTGCAAACATACACTGCAATTTTCCATAGCCTGCACCTATTGGCTTCATACACAACTGCTTCGCTCACTGCATAAGGGAAAATTTGCACAATTACTTGGTGCAGTTGGCCAATGATGCATGGAAATCTGTACTACCAGCTTGTGTTCATTTTCGTTTACTGTCATCACAACGTTGGTTTGAAAAACATCTGCACATCAAAAGTTAACAAAGATGACGATTTGTACCAATAATAGGTGACAAACCGTAAAAGTTTCCACGGTAAAAAATAATAACAAATTGTTTCCTTCTGTGCAGATTGGGGTTGCCAATGACCAGTATGACTCCACCTTTAAGTACTCCATCTTGGTCCATGAGACACCGTTCCTGACATGCGAGTCGTCTGCGGGAGGTAGCCCCCCACGTTACACATGTTACACGGCGGGCGTACGCTACTTACGCCATGATGACACGATCTCGTTAATGATGGAGTGTGACAGGTGTAAGGTGTCCACGGCAGAGGATGCGACATTCTTTGGTGTCATCAAACTTTCCGCAAATCTAGACTTAAGAGTGTGACAGATGTAAGGTGTCCACGACAGAGGATGCGACCTTCTTTGGTGTCATCAAACTTTCCGCAAATCTAGACTTAAGAGTGTGACAGGTGTAAGGTGTGCACAGCAGAGGATGCGACATTCTTTGGTGTCATCAAACTTTCCGCAAATCTACACTTAAGAGTGTGACAGATGTAAGGTGTCTACGGCAGAGGATGCAACATTCTTTGGTGTCATCAAACTTTCCGCAAATCTAGACTTAAGAGTGTGACAGATGTGAGGTATCCACGGCAGAGGATGCGACTTTCTTTGGTGTCATCAAACTTTCCACAAATCTAGACTTAAGAGTGTGACAGATGTGAGGTGTCTACGGCAGAGGATGCAACATTCTTTGGTGTCATCAAACTTTCCGCAAATCTAGACTTAAGAGTGTGACAGATGTGAGGTATCCACGGCAGAGGATGCGACTTTCTTTGGTGTCATCAAACTTTCTGCCAATGTAGACTTAAGAGTGTGACAGATGTAAGGTGTCTACGGCAGAGGATGCAACGGCAGAGGATGCGATCAAACTTTCCGCAAATCTAGACTTAAGAGTGTGACAGATGTGAGGTATCCACGGCAGAGGATGCGACCTTCTTTGGTGTCATCAAACTTTCCACAAATCTAGACTTAAGAGTGTGACAGGTGTACGGTGTCAACGGCAGAGGATGCGATCAAACTTTTCGCAAATCTAGACTTAAGAGTGTGACAGGTGTACGGTGTCAACGGCAGAGGATGCGATCAAACTTTTCGCAAATCTAGACTTAAGAGTGTGACAGATGTGAGGTATCCACGGCAGAGGATGCGACATTCTTTGGTGTCATCAAACTTTCCGCAAACCTACGCTTAAACTATTGAAGATTTTCCACTGTCTTACAACACCAAAATTAGCTTATCTCGAATTTTCCCTTAAACTAGTTTAACAGGCCCAACCCTACACCGCTTCTTCCTGACATTAAAAGCTATTTGCCACTAAAAAACATAGCCAGTCTTGTATACATAGTGGGGCTCTTGGATGATGACAATTGTAAAATAGGTTTTGCTTATAGTGAATATGTAATCAGAGTCTTATTTGTATCTTCATATCACTACAGTAACACTACACAGTGAGCTATATCAGGATTTAAGAAACATGGTGTTTGTTAAGTTAAACATTGTTCAATGAAAACTATAGTAATACACAAGCAATTGAAAGACAGGAGTCATAAGCTGTACACTGCCAACAATGTTAAATCTCTTTTTGTTTTGAGTTATACATGTAAGACACATTCTTTAGGTGTCTTCAATCTGCTAATCTGAAGTAACATCTGTTCTGTTATCATATTTGAAATATTAATTTGTGTTTTCCAACTTTATGTGTGATTTACAAACAAATGATAAACTGGTGTACTACTGGTGTAGCTTTTCACTGCCAATGATGTGAAATCTGTTTCCATTTTTAATTGATCTGTCAAAAAATTGGTCCAATAATCTTGCTTTTTGTGTTTGATGAAAATATTTTCAGTATTCTTGAATCTACAAGCTTGTAAGTTTGTAACTGCCTATTCTATAAAGGCCACATTGAATACAATATGCTTTTGGTTCCCAAAATCTTCTTTATGTTTGTTCTTTATGTGCTTTTGCCATGTGTCTCTTTAGCTGCCTTGACCCTCGATAGTCCTTTTTACATTCACTACATTTCTTCAAACCTTCATGGATACTCTGGTGCCTTCTCAACGTCTGTGACCACTTGAAAGATGCGGGGCACAGCGTACACTTATACACTTTGGCCTCTTCCCCCATGTGAGTTTTCATGTGGTCATCTAGCCTTGACAAATCAAAGAGCTTTCCGCAGACCTCACACTCTTTAAGAGAGAGGTGTGCTCTACTTCTGTGATTATACAGTTGAGTTTTGCTGCGAAACTTCATGTTACAGTCTTTACATGTGTGCTCCTTTGAAATGTGAACATGCCGGTGCACCATGTAACCGCCATACGACTTAAACGTTTTCTCGCAGTGAGAACACTTCAGGACTTTGTTTTCGTGGATGACATCCGAGTGTATCTTGAGAGCAACTTTGCTCTGGAAGGACTTGGAGCAAATAGGGCATGTGAAGTTTCCTTGGTGTCTTTGGCAGTGCCTCTTGTTGGATGGCTTTGGAACTTCTTTTCCAAATATCTTGCAGGAAAGCATTGAAGGGGATTTATGACGAGTTTCATTGCATTTATGAGTCCTTCGGTGTCCTAACTGATGTTGGTGAACTTTTCCAACAGTTGTTGCCACAAAGTCACAATTGTCACACTTGTACCCCACTTTACCATGACTCTCCAACATGTGTGACTCTAAGTCTTCTTTCTTCTGGTCTGAGTAACCACAGGTGTGACATTTCAAGAAACCTTCAAGTTGCTGATTCTTTTCTGTTGACATCTTTACTGTCTTGTTATTTTTCTTTCCATTTGTTGTAAAGTCTTCATCTTTATCTAAATCATCCCTTACTTCTGTCTTCTGACATCTCACTTTTTGGACATATGAAAAAGTTTTCTTGATTTTCTGTATCATGCTCTACCACATTTTGACTTGGGTTTGGTTCTTTAACTCTTTCACACTCCATAATAAGTCCAATGGAAGTGTCATCGTCCTGGCTTTCAAACACAGAAGATATGTCTATCGTCGCTATGCAGTTTCCTCCTGTGTTGTGCTCGGAGCTCGTTTTCTGGCGACCCTTTCCGGACATATCTGTCAGTAGCGTGCTCATCATTTTCTGAAACTGTTGACCGTCCCAGTCTCCCATGTCTTGTCCCTGTGAACTGGTACCAACCGGTTCATCCTCATTTTCCGCATTGTATGTCTGACAGCTGTCTTTGAAGCTACCTTGCTCAGCTGAAGCATCTGATACAGCTGTATCCTGTGCAGGTGCAACTTTCTCACAACTCACCTGAAGATGTTCCACAAACTTCTCCACACTTCCGGCCTGGAAGCTGCACCTGCAGCAGGTGATGTTGATGACAGGTGGTTTCAGGTGTCCGTACAGGTGCAGGGCACACAGCAGGTCTGTCAGCGTCTGCACAAGGTCCGAACAGGGGCGGCAGGTGGTCTCACTCAGGAGTTCCTGCTGTACATGATCCACTAACAACTGTCTGTAGACACGTGTGTTACAGTGGGAACACATCACACCCTCAGATACAGTCAAACCTGCCCAAGACGACCACACGGGGGACCGGAAAAAAGCGGTCGATTTGGACAGGTGGTCGCTGAGAAGAGTATCGACTCAAAACATGACCGATGCAAAGTATAAATGGTTTCCGTTGTGTTTAATGGCAAATAGCAAGCACACTGCACGCACCCAAAGAAGCGAGGTCTTCAATGTCAAATACAACACGCACACTGTAAACTGTAAATTTAACCCCAAAATCCGACGCAAACTGGCCGATTTCGGCACAAAATCGCGCTAGTTATCATCAAAAATCGATGAAAACCTCAATTTTGAAAATGATGCGGTCGTTATGGGTCCCAATTTGGGCCGGTCGAGGTCGCGTTGGCCAGGTGGTCGTTGAGAAAAGGTCGCTTAATGCTTACGTCAATGGGAAATTAAATCGGGACCGAGAAAAAGCGGTCGAAATGGCCAGGTGGTCGCTGAGAAGAGGTGGTCGCTCGGGCAGGTTTGACTGTATATCCATTCTTACAGAGTAATGGACTCTTCAGAAAGTAGAAGTTCTTGGTGTCGGTGTTAAGGACTTCCTACAAAAAAACAAGAGATAACCACATATATATTAGCAAATTTTTGGTCTAATTAGAAATTAGAAGTCTGTGATATCAATTATGAAACCTTCCCAGAATCAGTCGATATTGAAAATTATTTATTTTGTAAAGGCTGAAGTTAAAGTATCCTTTGTAAGGTTGAACAAAAGGTCCTATATCAAATTGAATGTATGATTTATGAACTGACATAAGGGATAGTGTAGTAATGGTATTACCGCCAATGTTTTATCAACGTTACCTACTTTTCTGTCTACTAGTATCTGTTTGGTGATATGCCCCCCTCCCCACTTCGTAAAAGGAAGAACACACATGCCCACTATACCGGCAGTATTTTTAATACGTCAATATTCTATTACTTCTTTTTGATATCCACAAAACATTTGTCAAGCACAATAACATACAAACCTGTCAGAAGTTGTTATTTGACGTATTTTTTATCAACCAAAATATTTTTTCTGCCTGTCAACAGCCCGAATGAGGCATAAGGATGCTTTTTTTCAGACGTCATCAGTAAACACACAATTGGTCAAATGGGGCTACTAAATGTATCCTCGTACTCTCAACGAGTCAGAGAACCTCGTGGACTTCAATCGAAGTGTCAAATTGTATCCAGATATGATTTTCGCCGCGTCAAAGTTGACCTTCAAGATGCTTCCTTATGACTAATTTTGGCGTAGATTTCGCACTGCATGGGGGTTTCCATGCTACCGATATCGCCACATCCGGTCTACTTCCGGGTTTGCCTAACGTTACGCCACCAACGGTTGAGGTGTCATCAATCCCCCATTAAAGGTATTTTTGGGTCGTGATACATTTTTATGCGCATGGAGGACGCGTTTGACTTTGAATCTTGCTTCTGTGTAAGTATCGAGAAGAGCAACCTGGGGTCACAAACCGCTATTCGAGAAGAGCAACCTGGGGTCACAAACCGCTATTACAGCCGGCGGTTGAGTCGCCGATTCGCCGCTAGACTGAGCATAGCAGGCAATTCAGATACCAGTTAGAAAAAAATATGAATTTGATTAATTTCCCCAAATTCAAAGGAATAAAGATGGCTGCAAATGTTGAAACTGCCTGTATCCTAGCAATTAATATGCATTTAGACCAAAGCAAGTAAATTTTATGGATGACATCACCGCGCGCATTAATTTTTTGAAAATAAAAAAAAATTTAGCCCGTGAGGCTATTGACTGTCAACAGTAGCAAACTTTACACTGTAGACAGGATCGTCTTGTCAACAGTAGAAAACTTTGCATTGCTGAAAGGATCATCCATATGTCAGTGGCAAATTCTCTACGCAACAGAAAAAAACATGGAAGGGTCATTTTAGCGAATGGCCACAAACGCCCACTCGTGAGAAGTCCGCGCTGCACGAATCTCTTTTTTTTTGCTTGGAATATGTCCACGTTGTGCTCCCGTTCATTAATCCTGAGTTTCAAGTCAATCCATCGACCCTAAGTGACATAATTCAAAGTTGACAATTTTCGATGTTTTTAGCGAACGCCCAGCACAAAACGTCTTTTTAGCGAATGCCACTATATCCACAAAAATATCGGCCGTCCCGCAACATCACCTTCACCTACCGACACAAACATGTTAAAGAAAGTGTCCAATTAATGTGTACGATGTTTCCGCAAGAGCAGAATAAAACTTGAAAAGACGTAGGTTTCTAGTGCCCGAACAAATGTTTTTTATACGCATAAACTACAATTTGCAGCCAAACTGAAAAACTTTGAACAATCACCTTCGTTCATTCTTCACTATACTAAACAGCATCTGTAAACTAATAATAATATTCAACGCACATAATATCGTTGTGACGTAATGATGTCTGCAAGTGCAGAATGGAACTTGTCAAGACGTAGGTTTCTAGAGCCCAAACAAAGGGTTTTTATATGCATAAACTACATTTTGACGCCAAACTGAAAAACTTTGAACAATCACGCTTCATTCATTCTACACTATACTAAACAGCGTCTGTAATCTAATAATAATATTCAACGCACATAATATCGTTGTGACGTAATGATGTCTGCAAGTGCAGAATAGCACTTGTAAAGACGTCGGGTTCTTGAGGCCGAACAAAGGGTTTTTATATGTATAAACTGTACCTGGCAGCAAAACTAAACAACTTTGAACAATCACGCTTCATTCATTCTTCACTATACTAAACAGCGTCTGTAATCTAATAATAATATTCAACGCACATAATATCGTTGTGACGTAATGATGTCTGCAAGTGCAGAATGGATCTTGTCAAGACGTAGGTTTCTAGAGGCCGAACAAAGGGGTTTTATATGCATAAACTACATTTTGACGCCAAACTGAAAAACTTTGAACAATCACGCTTCATTCATTCTACACTATACTAAACAGCGTCTGTAATCTAATAATAATATTCAACGCACATAATATCGTTGTGACGTAATGATGTCTGCAAGTGCAGAATGGAACTTGTCAAGACGTAGGTTTCTAGAGCCCAAACAAAGGGGTTTTATATGCATAAACTACATTTTGCAGCCAAACTGAAAAACTTTGAACAATCACGCTTCATTCATTCTTCACTTTACCAAACAGCGCATGTAATCTAATAACAATATTCAACGCACATAATATCGTTGTGACGTAATGATGTCTGCAAGTGCAGAAAATAACTTGTAAAGACAAAGGTTCCTAGTGCTCGAACAAAGTGTTTTTATATGCATAAACTGTACTTGGCAGCAAAACTAAACAACTTTGAACAATCAGTTTCATTTATTCTTCACTATACTAAAAAGCGTCTGTAATCTAATAATAATATTCAATGCACATAATATCGTTGTGACGTAATGATGTCTGCAAGTGCAGAATAGCACTTGTAAAGACGTAGGCTTCTAGAGGCCGAACAAAGGGTTTTTATATGCATAAACTACATTTTGCTGCAAAACTGAACAACTTTGAACAATCACGCTTCAATTATTCTTCACTATACTAAACAGCGTCTGTAATCTAATAATAATATTCAACGCACATAATATCGTTGTGACGTAATGTTGTCTGCAAGTGCAGAATGGAACTTGTAAAGAAGTAGGTTTCTGGAGCCCGAACAAAGGGTTTTTATATGCATAAACTACATTTTGACGCCAACCTGAAAAACTTTGAACAATCACGCTTCATTTATTCTTCACTATACTAAAAAGCATCTGTAAACT
>NC_049996.1:1525311-1526784 GCF_000003815.2 Branchiostoma floridae
CTAGAGCCCAAACAAAGGGGTTTTATATGCATAAACTACATTTTGCAGCCAAATTGAAAAACTTTGAACAATCACGCTTCATTCATTCTTCACTTTACCAAACAGCGCATGTAATCTAATAACAATATTCAACGCACATAATATCGTTGTGACGTAATGATGTCTGCAAGTGCAGAAAATAACTTGTAAAGACAAAGGTTCCTAGTGCTCGAACAAAGTGTTTTTATATGCATAAACTGTACTTGGCAGCAAAACTAAACAACTTTGAACAATCAGTTTCATTTATTCTTCACTATACTAAAAAGCGTCTGTAATCTAATAATAATATTCAATGCACATAATATCGTTGTGACGTAATGATGTCTGCAAGTGCAGAATAGCACTTGTAAAGACGTAGGCTTCTAGAGGCCGAACAAAGGGTTTTTATATGCATAAACTACATTTTGCTGCAAAACTGAACAACTTTGAACAATCACGCTTCAATTATTCTTCACTATACTAAACAGCGTCTGTAATCTAATAATAATATTCAACGCACATAATATCGTTGTGACGTAATGTTGTCTGCAAGTGCAGAATGGAACTTGTAAAGAAGTAGGTTTCTGGAGCCCGAACAAAGGGTTTTTATATGCATAAACTACATTTTGACGCCAACCTGAAAAACTTTGAACAATCACGCTTCATTTATTCTTCACTATACTAAACAGCGTCTGTAATCTAATAATAATATTCAACGCACATAATATCGTTGTGACGTAATGATGTCTGCAAGTGCAGAATAGAACTTGTAAAGACGTAGGCTTCTAGAGGCCGAACAAAGGGTTTTTAGATGCATAAACTACATTTTGCTGCAAAACTGAACAACTTTGAACAATCACGCTTCATTTATTCTTCACTATACTAAAGAGCGTCTGTAATCTAATAATAATATTCAATGCACATAATATCGTTGTGACGTAATGATGTCTGCAAGTGCAGAATAGAACTTGTCAAGACGTAGGCTTCTAGAGGCCGAACAAAGGGTTTTTAGATGCATAAACTACATTTTGCTGCAAAACTGAACAACTTTGAACAATCACGCTTCATTTATTCTTCACTATACTAAAGAGCGTCTGTAATCTAATAATAATATTCAATGCACATAATATCGTTGTGACGTAATGATGTCTGCAAGTGCAGAATAAAACTTGTAAAGACGTAGGTTTCTAGTGCCCGAACAAAGGGTTTTTATATGCATAAACTACATTTGGCTGCAAAACTGAACAACTTTGATCAATCACGCTTCATTTATTCTTCACTAAACTAAAAAGCGTCTGTAATCTAATAATAATATTCAACGCACATAATACCGTTGTGACGTAATGATGTCTGCAAGTGCAGAATAAAACTTGTAAAGACATAGGTTTCTAGTGCCCGAACAAAGGATTTTTATGTGCATAAAGTAATGTTGCTTAAAAATTTAAAAATTTTTTA
>NC_049996.1:1526884-1556010 GCF_000003815.2 Branchiostoma floridae
TATGTGCGTTGAATTTTATTATTAGATTACAGGCGCTTTTTAGTATAGTGAAGAATGATGAAAGCGTGATTGATCAAAGTTGTTCAGTTTGGCTGCCAAATGCAGTTTATGCATATAAAAACCCTTTGTTCGGGCTCTAGAAACCTATGTCTTTACAAGTTCTATTCTGCACTTGCAGACATCATTACGTCACAACGATATTATGTGCGTTGAATATTATTATAACATGACAGAAGCTGTTTAGTATAAAGTAGAATGAACGAAGCGTGATTGATCAAAGTTGTTCAGTTTTGCTGAAATTGTAGTTTATGCTTGTAAAAATCCTTTGTTCGGGCTCTAGAAACCTACGTCTCTACAAGTTCTATTCTGCACTTGAAGACATCATTACGACAAAAGGATATTATGTGCGTTTAATATTACTATTACATTACAGACGCTGTTTAGTATAGTGAAGAATGAACGAAGTGTGATTGTTCAAAGTTGTCTAGTTTTGCTGCAAAATATAGTTTATGCATATAAAAACAATTTGTTCGAGCACTAGAAACCTACGTCTTTACAAGTTCTATTCAGCACTTGCAGACATCATTACGTCACAACTGTATTATGTGCGTTGAATATTATTATTAAATTACAGACTCTGTTTAGTAGAGTGAACAATGAACGAAGCGTGATTGATCAAAGTTGTTCAATTTTGCTGAAATTGTAGTCTATGCATATAAAAATCCTTTGTTCAGGATTACAGACGCTTTGCAGTTTAGTGAAGAATAATCGAATCGTTATTGATTAAAGTTGTTCAGTTTGGCTGGCAAGTACAGTTGATGCATGTTCAGACTCTCTGTTCGGGCACTAGAAGCCTGTGTCTTTAAAAGTTCTATTCTGCACTTGTAGACATCATTACGTTAAAACGATATTATGTGCGTTGAATATTATTATACATTACAGACTCTGTTTAGTATAGTAAAGACCAAAGGAAGCGTAATTGATCAAAGTTGTTCAGTTTTCTTGAAATTGTAGTTTAGGCCATGTTGATTTGATTATATGGATGACATCCTCTGGAAACTCCAAAACTGAATAAAAAAAAGTTTGGCAAAAAAAAAAAGTTGCCTTCAGTATGAAATCAAAGTGGCCAGGAAGGTTGAACATAGGACTAAACACACATAGTATGGTATACCAACAGTTAGGTGTAGGGACCAGTACATCATACGGGTGCAAAACATTTTTTTTCTTCTTGGATCAATCCTGAAAAAAATATCAGAGGAACAGGTTTCGCCAATTACAAAATGGACACACTATGTCGGCAGGCATTTGGGGTCTTACCGGGGGCCAAGAAGACAACAAGAGCGAAGTCAAGTACAGTTTATAGTCAATTGTACCAAGTTTCTATAGTCAAAGGTAACGTTACAGAGACAGTGAGTTAGTCTTTATTACATGGAGATGGGATTTTAAAATGCCAATGGGAGTCCAATAATCCACCAAACAGATTGCTTTGTAGCAAAATTGACCAATTACCATTGTTTTGAGTATTGCCAGTTCCAAGTTGAATTGCAAGTTTCCACAGACAATCAGGTCCAGGTTCAGCTCCAGACCTGGAAATGATACTCTGGACCTGAATTTTCTGTACTGGTACCTCCCCCTACCAACAACATATATTTCTTTCTGTCCTTTTACATCTTATTCTTTGACTTTAGATTTATTTTGGCATTCTATGGCATTAGTTATCTGTTTTCTGATACCTTTTTTTCCATCTACGGAATATTTGTGCTCATTTTACAGCCGTTTTGCACAATTTATTGTGTGGTCGAAAACTTTTTTTTTTTTTTGGATATGGCCGAAAATTGGTGCGAGCGCGGATGTCATCCATATAATCAAATCAACATGGCCTTATGCATATAAAAATCCTTTGTTCGGGCACTAGAAACCTACGTTTTTACAAGTTCTATTCTGCACTTGCAGACATCATTACGTCACAACTGTATTATGTGCGTTGAATATTATTATTAAATTACAGACTCTGTTTAGTAGAGTGAAGAATGAACGAAGCGTGATTGATCAAAGTTGTTCACTTTTGCTGCCAAGTACAGTTTATGCATATAAAAACCCTTTGTTCGGGCACTAGAAAACTACGTATTTACAAGTTCTATTCTGCACTTGTAGACATCATTACGTCACAACGATATTATGTGCGTTGAATATTATTATTAGATTACAGACGCTTTACAGTTTACTGAAGAATAATCGAATCGTTATTGATTAAAGTTGTTCAGTTTGGCTGGCAAGTACAGTTGATGCATGTTCAGACTCTCTGTTCGGGCACTAGAAGCCTGTGTCTTTAAAAGTTCTATTCTGCACTTGTAGACATCATTACGTTAAAACGATATTATGTGCGTTGAATATTATTATACATTACAGACTCTGTTTAGTATAGTAAAGACCAAAGGAAGCGTAATTGATCAAAGTTGTTCAGTTTTCTTGAAATTGTAGTTTATGCATATAAAAATCCTTTGTTCGGGCACTAGAAACCTACGTCTTTACAAGTTCTATTCAGCACTTGCAGACATCATTACGTCACAACTGTATTATGTGCGTTGAATTTTATTATTAGATTACCGACGCTTTACAGTTTAGTGAAGAATAATGGAATCGTTATTGATCAAAGTTGTTCAGTTTGGCTGGCAAGTACAGTTTATGCATGTTCAGACCCTTTGTTCGGGCACTAGAAACCTACGTCTTTACAAGTTCTATTCTGCACTTGCAGACATCATTACGTCACAACGATATTATGTGCGTTGAATATTATTATTACATTACAGACGCTTTGCAGTTTAGTGAAGAATAATGGAATCGTTATTGATCAAAGTTGTTCAGTTTGGCTGGCAAGTACAGTTTATGCATGTTCAGACCCTTTGTTCGGGCACTAGAAACCTATGTCTTTACAAGTTCTATTCTGCACTTACAGACATCATTACGTCACAACTGTATTATGTGCGTTGAATATTATTATTAAATTACAGACTCTGTTTAGTAGAGTGAACAATGAACGAAGCGTGATTGATCAAAGTTGTTCAATTTTGCTGAAATTGTAGTCTATGCATATAAAAATCCTTTGTTCGGGCACTAGAAAACTACGTATTTACAAGTTCTATTCTGCACTTGCAGACATCATTACGTCATAACTGTATTATGTGCGTTGAATATTATTTTATTAGATTACAGACGCTGTTATTATAGTGAAGAATGAACGAAAGGTGATTAATCAAAGTTGTTTAATTTTGCTGCAAATTACAGTTTATGCATATAAAACCCTTTGTTCGGGCACTAGAAAACTACGTCTTTACAAGTTCTATTTGGTTATGACGTCACGATGACATGATGTGCGGTAATTTGGATGCTTTAATCTGATTTAACAAGTGATTCAATGATTGTTGAATGTCGTTTGGATTACAATCATTATTTTAAGCGACCTTGATACATGGCGTTTCTTGTCTTGGATGTATATAATGTATTATTTACATAAATGACTTATCCAAAAATTTCAAACGTTATGGCGTCAAGGTTAAAAAATGTGCGTTACTTTTATCACTTGATTTTGACAGTAAAACCCGTCGAGAGCGAGTAGAAATCCATTTGACTGCTATTGATTACTTAGTTACGTTTCTACAAGGCTTTGAAAGTGTTGTATTTACCTAGAATACCAGGGATCTGGAAAGCAACTGTTATTAGTATTGTCCATATTTTAGACGTTATGACATCACGATTGCGTGTGCGTTAATTCTGATTATTGAATCTTATTTACTATCTAATTTAGTGATTGTAGAATGTCATTTGGACTTCAAAAATCATCAAGCTACCTTGCTATAAGGCGTCAAATGTCTTTGAGGTACATAATGCAGTATTTACATAAATGAACTTTAGTATATTTCTAACTATCAAACGCCATAGCGTTAATATGACAGGGACCGGAAAGCTACTTTTATATTTAAATAACGTTATACATAACGTTATATTGGGTGGTAACAGACAATAAGTAGCATTTTTTTTATATCTATTATAGGTTTCAATGGAAATGAAGCAGTTGCAGTTTGTACGAATCGACGCCCGAATCAGATGCTACCTTCTGTGCAAGACAAATCGCCGGCTAAATCGCTGGCTTCAAGCAAATCGACGGCTGAATCGACGCAATGCTTGACTGTATCAATGGTCCAACTCATAAATCCACTTGCAAGTATAAGTCTCAAACAGTGAACGTCAAGACACGGCTAACTGAACTGGGACAGTAGATTTCAGGATGCAACCCCGAAGACACTACTTTAGACAGATACCACAAACCCCCATGTGGTGCCCACTTCAAATTTCTCGGCGTGGGGCCATCCCATTGAAAAACAATGGGGCCGACACCTCAGCGAAATGGTCAACTTTGATGCGCCGGATGCCGTCTTAGAATACATTTTGACATCTTGAATGAAGTCCACAATGTTCTCTGACTTATCAAGAGTACGATGATACAGTTATTATCCCCATTTGACAAATTGTTTATTTTCTATGATTTTTTTGTGTAAAGCATCCTTATGCCTAATTCTGGCTGTCGACATGCCAAAGTCAGCCATGTTGATACTGTTGTATGATGGGACTGTTGGACTATTCCATTTCGTACCTCAGGTAAGGCCACGAATGTTCTATAGACAGCCTATTCTAGAATATACAATTTGATACCCTCCAATAGCCTAAAAGCGAGAGCGAGAAAAAATACAGAAAGATTTTTGTAAGTTTAAGAAAAAGCAGATGATATGAAAATTTGGGGGTAAGTCCCAATCAAACTTGGTGTTGGCTACGTAAAGTTTAGTTTTTTTCCACATGAAGATGACAATTATTGATATGGTATTCAGAGTTCCGAGAACGCGTACATCACAAATAAAAATTAATACATTTGACTTCTGAGTAATTGCACGGGATTTCATCCTTCAAAAGTTACACACGTCGAAACTATGAATTTCCTATTATAGTGAATGGCAGTGCTTTTCCCGTTTAGAAAATGCTCTTTTTCAGAGAAAAGTCATAATCAATAAGCCTCATTCTGAGCTAAACGGTGACCTCTGAGCCAAATTGGATTATCATTATGATAGAGATCTCATCGCATTTAGCCAATATTGGCTGCCCCGATATCCCGATGATTACCTGGACCTTTTCTCTGACAAACAGCAAACACTCTTATCTTACTTACCGACCCCGTTCCGTCAACTTTGTCAGCATGAATGTTTGAAGTGTGAGTCAACCTCTACCATGTTATCATGCCGTTGTCAAGGAAATCTCATTGAGACTCAACCCCTCCCGTCCATTATCTCACTGTGCAAACATGTTTTATCATGGTAACAAACATTGGGTCGTAGATATGTGCCTATAGTATATAGCTATATTGGTAACAGTACACATTGGCACCTGTCACTACAGCCTGGAATGTTGACGTATAATCACAGTCCTGTTTTAGAACTTCCTGGATAGCTGACTTCTTATGTCATCTGCCAGTATATCAGCTATACCTGTACAGACGGTATACCTGCACTTCGGCGTACCACATCAGTTTGTGTATCTGTATACTGAGCCAGGATATACAGTGGTATAACACTCAAGCTTCGCAGGAATAACGACCTGTCACACATTTCCACATCTATAGTGTGGAAAAAACTGCGGATGCTTCTCAGAACTTGGTGGCAACGGATTTCCGCTCTACGGTAGTTCTGAACTGTACAGCCGGGGATTCCAGGAGTCAGTCTTCTACCGAAGCCATTTTGTGCTGCCACAACCGAAACGTTCTGAGGCGATCCGCCAAATTTTTGAACGGTTGTGATATTGTTGCGGTTCATATCCGCCGCTGAAGTATCAAGGGAATGCAAGAGGACAATGGTTGATTGGGCTGAAACTGACGGTTAACATCTACTGTATAACTGTGACTCATCTATGCCCTATGGACAACGTACTGAGGAGAACTGGCGGTTTTGTTTTGTTTACACAGATTTCAATGAAGACTGATTGCAGCTTCAGGATAACCATCACTGCAGCAGCAGAATACTACAGTAACTATACTATCTGTCTGACTTTGTTTTGATCGTTTCTAACAGTATATAGCATCTTCCATAACCGTAACAACCTTATTCGCGTTGTTACTCCGGTCAACGTCACAATCACAATCACAATGACTTTATTTTGCCTCATCAACATTGTCATTTTTCTACTACCTGGAAATGTGAGGATGTGCCCGGATCCTTGTAAGTGTTATGACGAGCTCGATCATTCATCAGTTTTATGTGACCACCAATCATTGACCAAAATACCCGAGGACATACCTATCAACGCGTCGACTGTGCAAGTCAGCCACAACGCCATTGCTGAACTCCCCGTAAACGCTTTTAAAAACCTGACCAGACTACGGAAGTTATATCTCGACTACAATCTTCTAGATAACTGGCCTCCACAAGTCTTCAACAACATACCTTTAAGATACCTTAGTATCAACTATAACAACATCAGTCTTCTTAATAGCGAAATGTTTTCTCAATTGATAAACCTGACTTTTCTGTCTATGACCAATAATTACATAGTAGACCTTGAAAGTGGAGTGTTTGAGAGTCTCATGTCATTGGAAGACCTGAAGCTAGACAACAACAATATAGAAAAAATTCCTAATGGGGCTTTTTCCGGTCTTGTCAATCTACGGTCACTATATTTGGACTTCAACAACATTCACATCATCTCGGCTGGAGCCTTCAGTGTGATGACAAACTTAGAGAGACTTTACCTTACCAAAAACAAGTTGCGTACATTACATGAGACAACTTTCGACAATCTGATGTTGTTGAACACTTTGTCCCTAAATTTGAACTCCATCACTGAACTACCAGGACAGATATTTTCTACATGTGTACAGCTGGAGAACTTGTTTCTGGATAGCAACAACCTAACAACTCTTCCTCCTAACATCTTCACCAAACTTGCCAACCTTGACTTCGTCACTTTGGGCTCCAACCCATGGTTGTGTGACTGTCGGTTACAGCAGGGTCTAGTCCGGTGGATCCGGAATTCTTCACTTGCTGACAGAGTCATGGGACGTCCTACCTGCAGTTCGCCTCCTCAGACGCTAGGGCTGTCGTTACGGGACGCGTGGAGTAGCCTTTCTTGTCAACACGGAACCTGCTACAATGGCACCTGTCTGTGCGACCGCATCTGGGCCGGTATTTACTGTCAGGATGGTGAATTTTTTTTGTTAAAAAAATTATAATTAATGAAAGAAGCCGTGTACAACAGATGCTATCAACCATCCTTCAAACGAGACGGGGGCCGATACAGATTGCCCGGTACCTTTCACCTGTTGACGTCACGCTTACGTTCAGGTCACGTGATATAGGCTTTGGGTTGCTAGTATTTTACCTGGAGAGGGTAAGAGCTTTACTTTGTGCACGAATAAATCGTATACAATCTTCATACCATATGCATCTTTGTTTTGGTTCCAAGTTTCTTTAGATCAACTGAACACCCCTGTCTCAGAACAAGATCCCGCATCCATCGCAGTATCTGTAGCCGTCTCTAGTGCCAGTATCGCCGTGGTGCTGATCCTGACAGCCGGCGCCGGCTTCATCTTCTACCGCCGGTGGAGGAAGAGGAAAGATGACGATGACGAAACGATATACATCGACGACTTCTTGCCGTTTGATAGAGAAAGTAAGTACATTGTTCTTTTCGTCGTATAGAAAGGCTGTTTAGCATGATGACATTTTAGATATTCTTCTTGTAGTCTCTACACGCAGTAATACATTCAATACATCACATAAGAGAAAGATTAACATAACAATAATAAAACATATATAAGATCCTTTTCTTGCTTCTTACTGCAATTATTTGCTGTCGGTATCCTTCTAGGAAGGTCAGGCTCACTGCGACTAAAATGAATACGTGTAACCGTCGATAACGATTTTATACTGGGTGTATCATTTGAAAGGTAAAAGTATGACTGAAAAGACAACAAAACACACCTAGAGTAAAAAGATCCGTCTTTTCTATACAATTGGTTGAGACATCTGTCAAATTTTCGGTCGCAAAGAGAGCGTGGCGAGAGAGAGAGAGAGCCGTCCTTGTGAAAGGGGGTTATTTTAGCGCTTTACTTTGTCTACAGATACAGTGAATAGAATATTTATAATGTTTTGGCGACGCCTCAGGGGCGAGCCTAATTATCCATGAAAAATGGAGATAAAGTTTGGAGGGTGTCTGTATGTCGGTTTGTTTGTGTTTCCGGATATTTGTAGTAAGCACAACACATGAACCTCTGGATAGATTACGATTATACTTGGTATGTAAGTAGGTGTTGGGAAGACGAAGGTCAAGGTCAATTTTAAGCCTGCTGGAATGTTTCCTCTGTTTCTATCACTTCTGTGTAGTTCACTGGAGAAGGATGCAGGAGCCCCCGCCGGTACCTCCCCGCCCACAGTTCCCGGGGTTGGAGGTGGACCCCGGCCGGCTCACCCTGGGGCAGAGGATCGGCAGTGGAGCATTCGGCGTCGTCTACGCTGCAGTCATGACGCGGGATGGCAACACAAGGGACGTCGTCGTCAAAACTCTCAAAGGTAAGAAACAGAGAGAAGACAGAGAGAAACAGAAAGACCATTTAGCCGACAAATTGATAGAGACTCAGATAATCAGAGAAATAGAGGCAGAGGAAGAGAGAGGGAAAGGGAGAGAGAGACAGAGAGAGAGAAGGGGGAGAGAGAGAGTTCAATTTTGGAAAAGTCGGCATGGCAACCACAGGGTAGATGTTGGAAATGTGTTGTATCGAAAAGGATTACATGTCTCAATAACTAAACCACTTATATTTCTTGGAATCAGTAATATATGGTCTGTTAACAGGATAATCTCGATTGCAAAGTTCTCTATTTTTAAACAGTGGTTGAGACATATAGATACTAATACAGAGTTATACAGCAACATATTTCAAACATTGTTGACAGACCTAAAGTTAATGTCGTACATAAATTGAAATATCCATGTTTCTGAACATATATAGTATGAAATAAGAAGAACAAAGTCTTGAGTAATTGCTGTCTTGCCCACAAGCTGGCAATATGACTGGTACTGTTGAGATGCAGATGTATCCGCTTTTTATTTGTATTTCGATGCTTGCCATTTAATACTTTTGTTCTCCCTTCGTGAGCACTTACTTGTTGCATTTTATAAAGGGAGAGGAGCTAAGTTCTTAAGTGCCAACGTTCATACTTTTTTCAGACAGTACTAGTGTAGTACTGAAGTCAGGGGACATGTTGTAAAATATAATAGCTCGTTATATATATGTGTATATTTGACGTAATCTATTTTGTTATTGTTTGTTACCATGGTTACTTACACACTTCATTGTATCATTGATTGTAACATTGTGAATGAAGAATAAAATGTGGAAAAAAAATTAAAAAAAAAAAAAAAAACCACAGGGTAGATTCTTTAATAGGTTAAAAGTGTGCGTTTCTAGATCTCCGACACCAGAGAGAGAGACAGGCAGACAGACACAGACACAGAGAGAGAGAGAGAGACGAGGGGGAGGGAGAGAGAGTTCAATATTTGGCATTGCGACAACAGGGTATATTTTAGGTTAAAACTACACCCGACATCTAAACTGTTTCCATTTGAAAATCAGGTGACCTTATGGCGATCTACACCTGCGTCCAAACTTCGTCAACCGTTTGACAGATGCTTGCTTTGACACATCAGCAATATTTGAAATTTTTGTTCTTACTTTTCATAGACAGCGCCAGTGAGGAAGAAAAGTTGAGTTTCCTGGAAGAAATCCGCTCAGTTGTCGATCTGGGTGCGCACGACAACCTGCTGGGTCTGGTCGGCTGCAGCACGCTGGTGCGAGACCATCTTTATCTCATCACGGAGTTCATGCCGTACGGAGACCTGAAGAACTTCTTGCTAAAATGCCGAGAGGTAAGTCCTTCGAATAATTTGTATCTTCCTTCGGATTTCGTGAAGTAATAACATGACAGTAATGCTAAGGTTCACATCTCCGAGCCTGATCCGGAGGGGCAGTTTGTAATAGGAACGAAATATTGACAACAAAACACACTAAACATATTAAACAACAAGTAGATAACAAGGTTTTCCATTTATCACAAGCATTTAAGATATCTAATGCAACCTTTAGCCGACTTTTCGGTGACTGTATGTCACTTTCCTCAGGGCAATACTCACTGCCTCTATTTCCCACTGCAGCTAGCTAGATGTCGCTTCTAACAATGCGGGCCTATGAAATATTTTCTGTATTGTTAATTATTTTTTCAACCTGATGGCAATTATTTACAGACGTAAAAGAATGGCCATAAGCATAATTTTTTCTATTTATTGAGATTCTCCATATGCATATACAAAGACAATGGATGGTATGGCGGAACAGGTGTCAAAGACGCCTTTTCTAAGCCGCCATACCGAAAAAAATTGTGTCTACTTCTTCATTTATGATTTTATTTGTTCTTGCAAACTTCTCGGTGGGGTTCCAGTTTGGAAATTTTACCGTAGCATTTCACGATGACCTTTATTTCAACAGGAAGAGATGTCCGACAGTCCTCCAGATGGCATTTACGATTTCCAAACACTACAGATGTATCAGGTGGCCAGACAGATCGCAAGAGGCATGGTAAGGCTCTGTGTGATAGAAAACCCCACCATCATACAGAACGTGGGACAGTTCATTAACCACTGCCTTCAAAGAAGAAGTCAAACCCGACAATAGTATCCATAGTATCATGTAGTTGATTAGACACTAGCTTTATGTACCACCCTGATTACTTCTCTTAGTCCTTGTGCAATCAGCCTTCGGGCATGATTTTGCAAATGAATATTACAGTAGAAGCCAGTTAATTGCACAACGGATCGGATTAACGCACACTTCCTGTGCAATTAAACGGCTTCTACTGTATATAATGAAAATATATACTTGTATATAAATTTTTATGCACCATTTTCGTGATAATTTTTTGATATGACATTTTCGTTGCTGCTATACTAGTAATACACCTGGTGTTCTCTTGGTCATCATTCGTTTTTAAGGGACCGGTGGGCACTTTCCGGCCAGTTAATTTTAGTGACGCTGAAGAAGAAGTGATGGATGTCACTCAAAACGACCAGAAATAAATGTCCGTTTTTTTTATTCCTGTTGTAGAGACTGAATTGTATTACTCGTTTTGTGTGTGGCAGGGGCTTTATAGATACCTTTAGTCAATTTATTATTGCCGATTTTTACAGTTGGACATTAACGGAAGTTTCTAACCGTGTTTCAGGACCACATCGCCCGGTCCCGTTACGTCCACGGAGACCTCGCCGCCCGGAACGTCCTAGTCGGGGAACACCTGAAGGTGAAGATTTCCGACTTTGGACTGGCAGAAGACATCTACAGCCGAGGTTACCGTCGGCAGGACCGACTCAAGAAGGTACCGTGGAAGTGGATGGCTCCGGAGCGCCTACAGGATGGGACCGTCTACACCGCACAGAGCGACGTGTGAGTAACTGTTTACTGTCTCTCATCATATCCTGTTATGTATGGCATGGTCTACACCGCACAGAGCGACGTGTGAGTAACTGTCTACTGTCTCTCATCATATCCTGTTATGTACGGGACAGTCTACACCGCACAGAGCGACGTGTGAGTAACTGTCTACTGTCTCTCATCATATCCTGTTATGTACGGGACAGTCTACACCGCACAGAGCGACGTGTGAGTAACTGTCTACTGTCTCTTATCATATCCTGTTATGTATGGCATGGTCTACACCGCACAGAGCGACGTGTGAGTAACTGTACATGTCTACTGTCTCTCATCATATCCTGTTATGTACGGGACAGTCTACACCGCACAGAGCGACGTGTGAGTAACTGTCTACTGTCTCTTATCATATCCTGTTATGTATGGCATGGCCTACACCGCACAGAGCGACGTGTGAGTACATTTTTTCTATGCGATCAGAGGATTGAACTGGATCTAGAATAATAGTTTCTCCAAGCAGAGGTTTCGGGGGGGGTAGTAGTGGTCGGGATTTATTTCTTACAGCTGCCCCCTTCACCTCTGCCACAAAACAGAAAGCTTCAAGCCTTTTAAATGTAATTACTCTGACATATTACAGATGATTTTTAACTAGGCGTGAAGTCTGTTAGTGTGGCGGTACTTTAGATATTCTACCCGAAAAGAGGCGGCCGTTAGAAATCCCATCTACTACATTGTTGCATCCTCCCCCATTGTTATTTATATTACATCGAAACCTCTGTTTTGAGAATAGAATAGGATGGATTCTAGGCTATTCCTAACCCATGACCAGCGCCAACGTAAGTTGGGAGATGGCTATGAGCAAATTTGTGATAAGGCCTTGAATCTGTGACGGGATACATAAACACTGACATTTATTCTCATTCACAGGTGGTCGTTCGGGATAGTGCTGTACGAGATAAGTACGCTAGGGGGCGACCCTTACCCTGACGTACCACCAGCCGAGCTCAAAGATCGTCTACAGGCTGGGCACAGAATGGCCAAACCTGAGCGCTGTCCACCAGCCATGTAAGTATCATTTTGCGATAAACACTATTTAGTAGACAGTTTGTCAAGGGTGTGTACAAGAGCATTGTCCATATGTACTCTGCATGGCAGTGCCATTTTAGGTACTAATCTCCAAGCAGATCCCATGGTGTCATAGAATAGTATAGTATTCATTGTAGAGTGTTCATTGACAGCTTTTGATACCATCTTATGCCACCTTAGTATCTGCTTGGAGGTTACTTAGACACGACTTTCTTGTTACCAGAGATTGACAAGCTTGCATTATGGCACTTCTCAACATAGAACAACGTTGATCTGTATGTTATGGAGTTAGTCTGTGTTTGTAGCTGTTTGTCAGAAGAGTGTCAGGAACTAAGTGAGTGGCAAAAGGTCATACTTATTGAAGTAGCAGGAAGTACCGTTCAGAGGAGGTAGAACTAGTCGTCAATTAGTAATGACAAACCCAGGTCAATGGAAGAGGCTATGTATTTGCAGTTATATATTTTCAATATGCTAGTCAATGGACACATGAAATATTAACAACAATCCTATTTGAATCATCAATGAAAGAAAAGATGAAAAAGAAAAACTCTAGATATTTCACGGAGGTGTAAGATCTTGGAACTCTTGTTTTTCCTGTGTACTACAGGTATGGCGTGATGACGCAATGCTGGAGTTGGCGGCCCAATGAGAGGCCGACCTTCCGCCAACTGGAGCTCTCATTGGACAAACAACTCTCCTTCTACGGACCTGACTACGCCAGGGTAACACCAAGTTCATCCGCGGCAACAACATCCAGGGCACCGCAAAACTAGCCTCCTTGGATAGCGTAAGATATCTTACCAAGAGATAATAGAGTCCACTATGGTATAAACAATCAATTGTGTTGTTATATATTTACCATCAATAGTTAGAGATGAAATTTAACAATATATCCAATGTGTTGGGAGGGTATCACATTGTTCAGTCGATTCAATTGTATTGGAAAATTCATTTGGTTAAAATTTATTTGCAAAATTCAGCTTAATTTGAGATACATTTATGTCAAAATGATAATGTGCTGTCTAATCTCTATATATTTGTTTACATTTATGATTTTCAAGAAAATGAAAGTTCATTGAAGTAAGATGCACATTTGCACTTGTGCTTGTACAATACATATTAGAATGCGATGTTAAAAGTACCAGTAGCTGATGTATTTTAGTCTAACATGACTAAAATGTATTCATTTCATCACATTGATTGAAACGTAAAGTAAAAAGAAAGACGTAGAACCCCTACTTTCCGATCCTAATTTTTTTCAGGACCAGAAACGGAAATTGTCGATCATTTTTTACCTAGGCCTTAGCTAGTGTGTTCTATAGCTATATTTCTGTGCCATTCTTTATAATGAAGTACGCACAAGCTTATTTGGTAATCCTAACGAAGGTAATCTTGAATGTCAGCCCCTGTGTCCAGAACACGAAATAAAGATTCATTTTATCAATCTGATTTCATGATTTGTGAATCTTGTCCTTTGATGTTAGTAGAATTCAATTCAGCCCCATTTATTTATTGTCAAATGCTTCAACAGCTCCATGTTTTGCGTTCCCTCATGGCAGGTGGTTGTAAAGCAATGTGTATAATGAGCCTGACTAAAATCGCGCTCCTAGCGGCCGGCCCTACAATTGCCGCCGCCCTAGGGGAGGGGGTCATTAACCTCAGCCAGTGATTATGTAAACACAGGCTATGTGTACATGTAGTACTACGTGTTTACTGGTCAAAGGTCGTCATGTGACCACAGGTAAGTCAACAGTCAGGTGTTTTACATGTGGTGTTTTATTCAGAACATCGAATAACATTTTAGTTTAAATCAGTGACTTAAGTTGTCTTTGCGAAGTGCCTGTCAGTTGAACTGCTTGGTTGTAGCACCGTTACATTGATCAAGACGGCAATCCTTTGCTGACTGGTATATGCAAGAGACAACCGTCTACAAAACTCTACTACAGAATGTCCACTAGACATACCATGGGGAAGCTTGTTGTTGTTGTGTTGTTCTGCTTCCTTCTGGGGATTCACTACATTGCTAAGGCTGACGGCAGTTCGATAGTTTCTGAGGCAACAGGTATGGAAACTGTTCTCCTTTTCTTAAAGTTTGATCATATTTTGTATCATATGATTTATGAGTATAGCTTCGAATCGCGGTGCAGGTCATTTAAAATTGATATGAAATCGTAGAGGCGTAACACAGAGTTCTGGGTTTAAATCCGTTGATATGCCGCCGTGTGTTATTTGGAAAAGCACTTTACAAGTCTTTTCTCACTTCACACAGGTGACAATTATTTTTTTTTTTTTTTTAATTTTTTTTCAATCTTTTTATTGATTTTTCAAATACAAGATACACATGTAACAATCATACATAGAGCAATATTACTGAAAGGACATGTGGAACAAAAAAAAATAAATAAAACCAGAGAACAATGAGGATAACTTATAGAAGTGTACACAAATGGATATAACAAGGAAATGATAAACAGAAATTGTACGATGTTATTCACTATGTTTTAACGATAAAGCTATTTTCCCCCATTTACCAAAGTGTTCTTTTATCTTATCCATCCTTTTTGCTATAATATATTCTAGCCTCTGGAAGTATGACATATATGAAATAAAGGCTTGTAGATTAAGAGAGTGTTGACGGTTCTTGAAAATAAAGTGTTTGCCAAGAAGGACAATTATATTGGCAGAAACTGGACACCGACAATTCAAATCACCAAAAATAACTTTGAAAAGGTTTAGATTTAAATGTTCCCCAGTATTGACGAAAAACCAGTCTTCTACTTGCATCCAGAAACGTGTAGCAACTCTACAATGAAAAAAGAGATGGAAGACTGTTTTTTCATCTTCATTACAATATTCACATATGGGCGACTCCTTCAAACCCCAAGTGTGAAGGAGTCGCCCAAGGAGACGCTCCCCAGGTGACAATTATTACCTAGCTTAGGTTAGGGCCCTGCATGTGTTTGAGGAGGGCCACACCTTAAACACGTAAAACCTACCACACTCATCGAAAAGGGTAGAGGTTCTTCCTGATGTCATTGGATCAATCTGTGTAACTATATAAACGGAAATTGTGTTTGTAAACTTGTAAGACTCATTAGGACTTCAAATGATATCTAACTGTACTATATACTTTGTCTGACCCTTGCCTCTTCCTTCAAGACCTCAATGAAAAGCGGCATGCAGGCCGATTTGAGCTTTCATGAATAAACAAAGATTCAAACAAACAAACAAACAAACAAACAATCTATCCAGATATGCTTGTGCTCTTCAGTACAAACCTGATGTGTTACACCACGAGTTGGTTTACCGGGTATATACTATGCAATACAGACAAATGCCTCTAGGAGGGCTACATGATATATTATCGCTAAATAAGCCTCATGTCTGATTAAATCAGAAGCTTCAAAATTTGCTTTCTTTCTAGACAGGGACCGCTTGTGGGAGGCGTGGAAATACTGGCACGGAAAGACTTACTCAACACAAGATGAAGAAAAAACGAGAAGAACCATCTGGGAAAAGAACATGGACGCCATCTTTGCCCATAATGCAGCGGGGAATAGTTATACTTTGGCCATGAACAAATATGGCGACCAGGTACATTATCCAATGTTTACGAGGGGCGGTCAATAAGTAATGCCCCTGACCCACTTCCAGTCGTCTGATCTAATGAAATTTTGTATATGTAATGATTCATATCTTTATAGGTTATGTTGCAAAAAACAGCTCTGAACTAATTGTGGTTTCTGATTTACTGGTGTTTGAACTGAGTCAGGTGCGAAATGGACCAGGTGTGAAATGGAACCAGTTGAGTGTCGCGCTGTGATCCGGTTTTTGTATTTGAAAGGACGCACACCAAAGAAGACTTTTGATGAAATGAAAGAAACTTATGGTGATGATGCCCCATCATATGACCTTGTAAAACGCTGGCATCCTGAATTCAAACATGGCCGGAAGTCTGTGGAAACAGCTCCCAGACCTGGTCGTCCCTCTTCTGCCATTGATGAGGCATCTGTTGGAGGACCAACCTGGGGTGTCCTACAAAAACGGTGTCCAGAGCTGCATCAAACGATGGGAGAAATGCATAACTCTGGGTGGTTCCTATGAAGAAAAAGACCGATAACTGTGCCAAGTTTCATTAATCTCCTGCTATGGAAAATGGGTCAGGGGCATTACTTATTGACCGCCCCTCGTAGTTGGAGAAGACTACGCAATGGGATACGTTATTGAAAATTTGTTTGAAATCACCGCTTTAAGGGGGTGTAGTAAAGGAGAATTAAGAGATAGAGAAAACCAACAAATTCTGAAACGTGTTTTGCAACAATCATAAGACGTTTGGCTTGCATGTAAAGACATAATCATATCCGACACATGTCATTCTATCATACTTTTCGATTTCGATGATATACCTAATGCTAGCTCACCTTTATCCGCGGGGTAACCTTTATCCGTTTCAAAGACAGGTCATTTATGTATATCAGGTCGACGGACGGTGGTTTCAAAACTGTGCACAAAATATTACCATTTGAAACCGTTGATATTCCTGATCATACATGGTTTATAAAAGCAACGGATATAGGTTACCCCGCGAATATAGATGAACTCCTGTATGTTATACTACATCAAAAAACGGAAAGTCTTTGAAAGCCTGTGTTAACTTGATATTAGTATTCAGTTTAACAATTTTTTTTAGTTTTGCGTATTTTCTCAGCTAATATTATTTGTCACATACAGTGCTTCCTTGTTCCGAATGACAATAGATAAAACAGCTTGTTTGTTGCAATTTCTTCTTGAAATCGTAGGTAAAACTTCCCAGCAATACAAATATAATCGCAAACGAAGAATACTTGGATCGAAAGCGTCATCCCGTTGCCATGGGAACGTGTGGAGTGACCACGCCCCCTTCCTCCCTAGACTGGCGTACGAAGGGAGTGAGTACAGGTGTGAGGGAAGAGGGCCAGACTGGGAAGGTCATGCCTTTTGTACTCACAGGTGGGTGCAGCTGTCAATGTAAAGATTGTGGGAAGCGATGGGCCTATATTTTTTCTACATTTCATTAGAATATATGTCTAACTAGAGTTCCACGATCTCATAACTTCGCCAAAAGACTGTTCTTGTCATTTATCGCTATGGAATTGTAGCACTTTGTCATTAGTTATACAAATAATGTCTTTATGTGCATACGTTTCTCTTTTTCCACTTGGATACTTGGATACTTTACTTAGCCCATTAGCTATCATACAAAATTTGTCACATGTTTGAATAGTCATATCATGGAACGGAGCGAGTTTATGAAATTTCCCTATTAATCATGCAAAGTAGAATCGTAAATTGCCAAATTCGCATCCAATTATACCAAGCATCTTACTTAAGCTAGCTACATACCAAAACTCATGACGATCCACCAACTCCCAATTGAGTTATTCTGTGTCAGGTTCTCGGAAACTAAAAAGGCTCATACATGTTATTTAAGTTCCTGTAAATCTAGTGAACATTTGTAAAAGTTTTGGCAATGCAATTTTACAATCTGTAGAGGCCCTGGAGTGCTACCACGTCATCAAGACCGGTCAGTCCGTCCAGTTGAGTGTCCAGGAGGCCATGGACTGCTGCAGTGATTCTACACTAGCCTCCGGGTTCGACTGCATCATCCACCGGACCAAAGGGCTCTGCACCGCCGCCGACTACCCGAGACAACCCGCTGGGAACTGTAACGCCTTCTTCTGTCACGCTGCAGCAACTGTGAGTAATAGGCTAGCGTTTAACTAGCTGGTGTGTTTATGGGGTAGATTTCGTTCCATTTCGCACTTTCTGTACATTCGATTCCGTACCATTTCGCACTTTCTGTACACCCTTTACAACCAAGGGCATGGTGATATTCGTAGCCAGCTGACTACTTGCATGAACCGGACGCTACAAAAATACAAGATTACTATAGTGAAAGATTGTTCTTGACATTTAATTTGTTACGACAAAACCACTTGTCCATGGGCAGTATTGGTTCAATCACTCTGACCGAAGATCCAATCTATCGTTTCACTCCACGAATTCAAATCTTTACGCACGTTTAAAGCACCTTTTTTAAAGATGTTTTTAAAATGAAAGTATGGCTTTACGTATGATATACGAAATTCAATGCTTTATGTGTGCTGTCTACGGCCGCGTGGCGCGTTGGTCACCCGATCCCTCGATCTCGGAAGTTAAGCAACGCGACGGTCCGGACAGTGCTTGGATGGGGGACCAACCAAGGACGTCCGGATTGCTGTAGCCTCACGAAGTTTTCACGAAATCGTCTTCCGGGAGGGACGTAAAACGGGGTCCCGTGCTCGAGGAGGTGCCTCGACCACGTTAAACAGCCTCATTACTCATACTGGGTACCTACTGGCTGGCAAAATACACCAGATGATTATTATGATTATGATTATTATTAACTATCAGATTTCGTGTACCGTATTGTTTGGTTAGTCTCACGGTGGGGTCCGAAGGTACGTAGCTCAATTTTGTCCGTTATGACTATGAAGCGTTGGTCATAAAACAGATGAATATTCATGGGAATGAACGTGTCTCTCATAAAATCTACTTGCTGAGCATATGATTTCGTCTGTAAGGTCAGTTGCCGACGTAAAAGGTAGATCTCCTTACTAAAGACTATCACAGTTTTACTTGTCTGTTCATAACAGTGTAAGGCTACTGGTCACGTCATCAAGAACAATGAGACTGATTTGATGTGCGCGGTTACCATGACACCCACGGTGGTAGGTATAGACGCCAGTCAGACCTCCATGGCGTTCTACAGGTCCGGCATCTACCACGACTCCCGCTGCTCGACCTCTGACCTCAACCACGCCCTTCTCGTGGTGGGTTACGGGAGTTCTGGAGGAGTTGATTACTGGATCTGTCAAAACACCTGGGGTAAATTATCAATCTTTGAGTTTGCAGAATTAGTTAGTACTTACTGTCAGTAAGGCGACCTGTCGAGGGTTGATGTTTCTAACTTAGGGAGAAGACATGTTGTTCCTGTCATATTCATGAAACGCCTAACCTTAAAAAAGTAGCCTTCACTTCGGACATCGTTATGTGGTGAACATAAGGCGAAAATTGAGAAGAAAACAACTAAATGTAACAAAAAAAGGTAACAATTATAACCCAGTACACTATCGGCAAGACAGTAACAGTAACTTTCTAAACCTGATTAAATCGGGCTTATAGCGGCTCGCTCAACATCCAGCCAGCCAGTTACAGCCCCGGACAGCGGAGGTTGCATCGCACAGATTATAACTTTCTAAGGTCACGCAACTACGGAGGTTTGCGTTCTTGGAACTCTATTTCAGAATAATAAGACGTCTTTTTCGTCAACTGTTTTCTGTTTCTGCAGGTACAGACTGGGGCCTGGCAGGCTACATACTCATAGAGAGGGGGAAGAACATGTGCGGCATCGCCTCTCAGGCTTTCTACCCGATCTAAACAAATGAACATGCATGTATACCAAATACGAATATACGAACAGTAGTGAAACAACAAAGAGGGGCGAGTAGAACAGAAAGAAACAATATATACAAATACCCAGTGACTGACCCGGGAATCGAACCCGGGTCCTCCAGATCACAACACTAGTCGTCTAACTGAGTGAGCCAAAAGCCTGACAGGCATTTGGCAAGGTCAGTTTCCGCTACTAGAACCCCCCACTGTTACAGTAGACACCGATTTCTTTTCTGCACTTTGTAAATATCGTTATAGAAAATGATTCAATTATGTGGATGTATTCTCATTGGCATTACCGCATACGCTTTGATATATTGAGAAGACGTACGCATATTATAAAAAAGAGACGTTAAGGCAGCATCAATATTAATACTATAATATTAATTCCACAGATGTGCCCAAGATCTTGTTGCGACATCTATATATTTTCCCATGCTTGTTATGTTATGTCAACATAACAATATATTGTATTACTAAATAAAGAAAGAGAAAGTGAATCTCTTCAAACTGTATATGATAGAGTAAATCATTTAGTGATGAAGAGCAGATGGACGACGTATCAAATACGAAAATCAAATCGAAAGAAGCGATATCCTGATTTATAAGACACTATGTAAGACTGCTGTAAATACCTTGGGTACCCGAGCCTCCAATCCGGAGTGGCCGCTGGCTCATTAGCCTGGATACCATACCCCAACCTCAAATATCTTTCGTGTTGGGGTCTGGCAGGATGGCTGTAGAAAGGTTCTCGGAAGGCCCTTGATCAGGGGTTCGCTTAAAAGGCTGGGCTGTCTACCAGGCCAGGCTACCTGGCCTGGCTATCACGTCAGGCTACTCAGATCCCCCCATTCATAGCCCCATCATATGGCACTCAGCCAAAATAGCTGATTGACAGGCATAGTAATTGCTGATCTCCAACCCTGCTAGTGCCAGTGACCCAAGGTTGCCCTGTCCACCACTGGCTGGGCCCTTTGGGAATGTGTCTGGGAGGCCTTGCTTGCAGCATGTCAGGAACACAAGTACCAGCACTGTGTTTGTGTATGTTTGTGGGTGTGTAAATGTGTGTGTGTGTGTGTGTGTGTGTGTGTATGTAAGAATGGGCTTGCCAGCAACAGAAATTTGTTTCTTTATTGAATATCTATCTTCTAGAACAGAAACTATCTCAGCTTGTGCAACAAGAAGGGAGAGCATAAATCACTTGCTCACTGTAAAGCTAAACTTGTATTGACCAAGGGGGTACTGTATAATTACATGTACCTCCTTGTTCTCTATGCTAGTATGCCATGTTGACATATACAATCTTAGTAGTCACATAGCATTTTTGAGGCTGTGGATTGTTATCCACTGTACAATTTTTGTGTCCAGGACAGAGCCCAATCCTCTCCTTCCACTGACAATAATCTCTCCAACCCCCTTGTACAAGTTGGAGTGGGGAAAGTACTGTTAACAGATTTTGTGACATGTCAAGGGATTTGAACCCAGGACCTCTGTTTTCTAGGTCTAACACCCTAAAGCATTTACCGAACACAGTACTGGTACAGTACTTGAATGTGTTCCTGACAGCTGCAAGGAAGGCCTCCCAGACACTTTCCCGAAGGGTCCAGCCAGTGGACACTGGCAGGGTTGAAAATTAGCAATTACTATGCCTGTCAATCAGCTATTTTGGCTGAGTGCCACATGATGGGGGTATGAATGGGGGGATCTGAGTAGCCTGACGTAATAGCCAGGCCAGGTAGACAGGCCAGGTAGCCTGGCCTGGTAGACAGCCCAGCCTTTTAAGCGAACCCCTTGATCAGAGGGAGGAGAACCTGGGATTGATGACCACTCACACCACAGGTAGCCAGCACGGCACGAAAAACGGTATTTAAGGATGCTGAAACCATGCGTAATGTTGACGTATTTTCCTCCTTTACGGATCTATACACCACTTATACGGGTACGTAAATATTGCCTTTAAGTGGTCTTTCTGTAGGTCCGTGTTAGTCCTTATTTTCCGGTTTTCCCGTTGTCTTTCAGCAGCTTAAAGATGTCGTAAATGATTTTTAAAACCCCCTTAAAACTTGTTTAAAGTTCACGTTTATTTGATCTTAAGCCTCTTTACGTCTCATATACAATTGCATTAAGTGGATTATAACGTGTGTATTAGTGCCTTTTCAGCAGCTTAAAGTTGCCATAAATACTTATTAAAACGCCCTTAAGACATGTTTAAACTTCACGTTTATTTGATGTAAAGCCTCTTTACGTCTCATATACGTGTGCATTAAGAGGATTATAACGTGTGTTTAGGTGCCTTTTCAGCAGTTTAAAGTTGCCATAAATATCTATTAAAACGCCCTTAAGACATGTTTAAACTTCACGTATATTTGATCTAAAGCCTATTTACGTCTCATATACGTGTGCATTAAGTGGATTATAACGTGTGTTTAGGTGCCTTTTCAGCAGCTTAAATTTGCCATAAATATCTATTATAACGCCCTTAAGACTTGTTTAAACTTCACGTTTATTTGATCTAAAGCCTGTTTACGTCTCATATACGTGTGCATTAAGAGGATTATAACGTGTGTTTAGGTGCCTTTTCAGCAGCTTAAATTTGCCATAAATACCTATCATAACGCCCTTAAGACTTGTTTAAACTTCACGTTTATTTGATCTAAAGCCTATTTACGTCTCATATACGTGTGCATTAAGTGTATAATAACGTGTTTAGGTGCCTTTTCAGCAGCTTAAATTCGCCATAAATATCTATTAAAACGCCCTTAAGACATGTTTAAACTTCACGTTTATTTGATCTAAAGCCTATTTACGTCTCATACACGTGTGAATTAAGAGGATTTAATGTGTCCATATTTTTCTTTTTAGCAGCTTAAAGTTGTCATAAATACGTACTAAAACACCCTTAAGACACGTTTAAAGTTCCCTCTGTACGTCTCATATACGTGTGCATTAAGTTGATTATAAGGTGTGGATAAGTGCCATTTTAGGAGAATGATCATTAGCACATTTTAAAGCAAGAAAATACAATGGATGAAACTTTGAAATTTTATTGAATTACGAGAAAATATTACATGGAAAAGTAAAAAAAAACCTACAGCCTACTAGGTATTTGTGGCCTTTCATTCTGATGAAGTCGGCAGTTGAAACAATCACAACGGTTGCGCAATTCCGTGCAGCAGTCCACAGTCCCATTTCCAGTGTCGGGTGAAGCGTCTCGGCGTAAGTTAAAAAGAGCACACATGTACAGTTCCATCTGGTCACCACAGAAATAAGAATCCGGTAAGATCTAGAGTAGTGGCCGATATGACTCGTGCTGTTGGATGGTCTAGGGTTACGAGGGGGGTTCAATAAGTTCTTTGCCTCATCAAGAAATAACAAGCACAACTCAGATTTTCAGGCACAACTTCATAGTATGAAGTCTTTTATCAATATCCTCCAAATTACAAATCATTGGAGTCATTACTTTCCAGGCATTCGTTTTTTCTAAATTAGAAGGTAAGTGGGGAGAAAAAGAAGGGTGAAGTGTGATCAGACAATTTGACCTCACACCTCAGGTTGCAGATCAATTGTCCACCTTTTTTTTTCGTTATCCCTTACCTAACGTTACTGGGTGTCGCCTGCAACATGATGATCACAATAATTTGAATTTTGGTACACATTTATATAAGACTTTATACATGTACGTGGGGTTATCAATAAGTCCCCGAATTTACCGAGAAAAAATAAGCACAGCTCAGATTTCGAAGCATAGATGTCAAGTATAAAGTCTTATATAAATATGTACCAAAATTCAAATTAGTGTGATCATTACTTTGCAGGCGACACCCAGTAACGTTAGGTGAGGGAGAAGGAAAAAAACGTGGACAATGGACCTGACCTGAGTGTGTGGGTCAATTTGCGCTGCTGGAAGTTAGAAACCCAATTCTTTTTGCTTGAAATAGGAAGAGAATCATTATCAAACATTTTGACAACGTCTTTTGTTAATTTATGGCATGGGAAACTAGACCCACACATGTCTGATCACAATTCACACAACTTTTTTCTCGCCACTTACCTTCTAATTTAGGAAAAACGAATGCCTGGAAAGTAATGACTCCAATGATTTGAAATTTGGAGGATATTGATAAAAGACTTCATACTATGAAGTTGTGCCTGAAAATCTGAGTTGTGCTTGTTATTTCTTGGTGAGGCAAAGAACTTATTGAACCCCCCTCGTATGTGGACGCGAAACATGTACAGCTTGCAGTCTCGGCTTCTATTAATCCGGATGGTAAAAGGTCCCTGATTTCCATTCTGTGTCGATTTCCAACACAACAGCTTTTACAGAATGATAGCCACCTCGTATCTTTGAGTCAAATTCCGTCACCGGGGGTCCTAGGCGGTAAAAGAGGTGTCGCGGCCACAACTTGCGGGCTAGAACAGGCCCAAACTTTCTTCAATACTTCTCTTCAAAAATGAACGCCTGGAAAATAACCGCTCCTTGTCGTACGTATGGCCCGTAAATTTGAACCCCCCACTCTTTTCTGCCATTGGATACATCCTATCACATGACACAGCTGTGCCACAGACGGACCAAGGAAGTTCAACCTCCTTGGACGGACGGAGGTGTGCGCCCCATGGCGAGTACGAAATAACGCTGAATAAATTTACATCTTGCCTGCCCACGCATATCACCATAATTAACCCAAACAAACACGAGCAACACGAGAAGACACCGCCTGTGCGCACAAACTGTTCTTTCTCGACGCTTGCTTGTAGATAAAGAAATAAACATATTTCGTACATTTACCTGTAGTAAGAACTGCTTGCCGTTTTATAGAGAAAACACAACTCACTAAACAAAACGCTATACCTACTACATCCTTATTCTTCAAGCAGAGGTTGAGTCGCGGAGATATTCATAGCAGTAGTCGGGATTTCTACCGTCTCTTAGCTCGAGTGTCAACTTGCCACAAAGAAAACAGGCGGCCTCACCCTGATTTAGACCCTGGAATTTGTATATGCGGTATAAAATATATGCGGTATAAAATAAAAAGGAAAGGGTCTCCTCCTGTTCGCAGAAACTACGCTTCAAACATGCTGTATGTTCAGCAGAAAAAGGCAACGTTTCATAAAACCTTTGAGATGGTATTAGCTAATAGATAAAACGGGGGTAGTGCCCCAAAGTTTGCTTAAGCTACGCGGGTTCAAAGATTAAACATGTCGTATGTTCAACAGAAATACGCAACATTTCATATACGTCTTGGCAACATATAAGCTAAACGGGGGAAGTCTCCCCTAGTTCGCTTAAACTGCGCGGATTCAAAGATTAAACAAGTCGTATGTTCAACAGAGATACGCAACATTTCATATACGTCTTGGCAGCATATAAGGTAAATGGGGGAGGTCTCCCCTAATTCGCTTAAACTGCGCGGATTCAAAGATTAAACTTGTTGTATGTTTTACAGAAATACGCAATATTTCATATACGTCTTGACAACATAAAAGCTAAACGGGGGAGGTCTCACCTAGTTCGCTTAAACTGCGCGGATTCAAAGATTAAACTTGTCGTATGTTCAACAGAAATACGCAACATTTCATATACGTCTTGGCAACATATAAGCTAAACAAGGGAGGTCTCCCCTAGTTTGCTTAAACTGCGCGGATTCAAAGATTAAACATGTCGTATGTTTTACAGAAATACGCAACATTTCATATACGTTTTGGCAACATATAAGCTAAACGGGGGAGGTCTCCCCTAGTTCGCTTAAACTGCGCGGATTCAAAGATTAAACATGTCGTATGTTCAACAGAAATACACAACATTTCATATACGTCTTGACAACATATAAGCTAAACGGGGGTGGTCTCCCGAAGTTCACTTAAACTGCGCGGATTCAAAGATTAAACTTGTTGTATGTTTTACAGAAATACGCAACATTTCATATACGTTTTGGCAGCATATAAGCTAAACGGGGGAGGTCTCCCCTAGTTCGTTTAAACTGCGCGGATTCAAAGATTAAACATGTCGTATGTTCAAAAGAAATACGCAACATTTCATATACGTTTTGGCAACATATAAGCTAAATGGGGGAGGTCTCCCCTAGTTCCCTTAAACTGCGCGGATTCAAAGATTAAACATGTCGTATGTTTTACAGAAATACGCAACATTTCATATACGTTTTGGCAACATATAAGCTAAACGGGGGAGGTCTCCCCTAGTTCGCTTAAACTGCGCGGATTCAAAGATTAAACATGTCGTATGTTCAACAGAGATACGCAACATTTCATATACGTTTTGGCAGCATATAAGCTAAATGGGGGAGGTCTCCCCTAGTTCGCTTAAACTGCGCGGATTCAAAGATTAAACTTGTTGTATGTTTTACAGAAATACGCAACATTTCATATACGTCTTGACAACATATAAGCTAAACGGGGGAGGTCTCCCCTAGTTCGCTTAAACTGCGCGGATTCAAAGATTAAACTTGTTGTATGTTTTAGAAATACGCAACATTTCATATACGTCTTGACAACATATAAGCTAAACGGGGGTGGTCTCCCGAAGTTCACTTAAACTGCGCGGATTCAAAGATTAAACTTGTTGTATGTTTTACAGAAATACGCAACATTTCATATACGTTTTGGCAGCATATAAGCTAAACGGGGGAGGTCTCCCCTAGTTCGTTTAAACTGCGCGGATTCAAAGATTAAACATGTCGTATGTTCAAAAGAAATACGCAACATTTCATATACGTTTTGGCAACATATAAGCTAAACGGGGGAGGTCTCCCCTAGTTCGCTTAAACTGCGCGGATTCAAAACTTAAACATGCGTATGTTCAAATGAAATACGCAACATTTCATATACGTCTTGGCAAATATATAAACGGGGGAGGTCTTCCCTTCTTTGCGTAAATGACGGTTCGAATTAAATTATATATATGGCATCCTTCGGTCAATATTGACCATGGTATACGCAACATTTCATATAACGTAAAATAGCGCATATAAGCTAACCGTGAGAGGTTCTCCCCTGTTCGAATTAAACCTTGCGCACAGAGAGTTCGATAACGTCAAATGCTTTCCGAATAGCTAAAAAACACAGAAGATTATTGTATTTGACTTTGTATTGTATTGTATTTGTATTTGCTGAGGTATAAACATAACATTTTGTACCAGAAAGCGCAATAATTTTCAGTTTTGACTGTAAATCTTGCCACTGTTATAAAACAGATGACGCAATGTTTTATCTAACACCAGACAAAGGCTTATTACATTTGACTTAGCCGGTTAACATGCATTTTGTAACAGATCTAGAGAAACGGTATTTGTCCGATTTGACAGAAAATATTTTTGAGACATTTAAGTTGTCTTTTTGGCAAACTAAAATACATGTAAAATTCACGTAAAGAAACACAACAGATTAAGTTAGATTTACAAACGCTGAAATCTTCCGTAAATGCCAAACGTATGTTTCCGATGCCTTTGATAGATCTTAAAATCTGCTGAAATATTTCTCCGCCTTTAAGGGCTTTATACGTATCTCTGAAACTTTGCTTAAAAAGTTGTTTTCGTGCTGTGCAGCTACAACACACCACAGTTGGTCAGCAGGCTATCACAGTTACTGTAGCGAATCAGGTACTTAGTGGTCACTGTTATGGATTCAAAAAATACAGTTGGGGGTCTTTAACCAATCATGGTAGGGTGTGATTACCTCCTGCTGATCTTGCTATTGTTCTATTGGTGGAGTTTTTTGCCCACAATAAGGGGCAAAATTGAGAAGAGTTCGTATGTCATCCTGCCAGACCCCTGAAAATATTGAGACGGATACTACGTAGAACGGTACCCCCAGGCCTTTAGTTAGAACAAATAGCAAATTGCAAGTGGTGAAACATAAATTTAAGTATGCACAGCAGTCATCTTGATAAAGAATGATTGATGCATGTTTTGGGAATTATTCAAATAAAAGTAATCAGATAAATGGAGCAACTTATAGGTCAATCATTCATAAGTAGAGGTTTGTATGCACAACGTAACTAACGGAACCCAAAGTGGTTCCTTTTATAACGGCTAAAAGTATTATAATGAAATCCAAAGTCAACATTGTGACCAATATACTAAATCAATATAGAGCTAAAAATGTCGACATAATTGCAAGAGGGAATGATTTAATTGATTTCATGACTTCCCTCTCTCTTGTCTTTATTTTTATACTAAAAGTGGATAAATCCCAGTTTTCAAGCCTGTGACGTTAGACGTTCCTGAGTAAATCGACCCATAAAGTAACTTTATTTCATTTCGTCCAAAAGAAATCTAACGCGTACGTTCTTCTGATTGCCGCTGGTTCGGACTTTCTCTGAGTGCAAAAAAGGAATATCACATTTCATCTGACTTTGTCATTGTGGGGCCTTGGAATGATGTCTTCTCAATAAACCGTTCATTCCTTCATCCGTTCATTCATCCATACTCCTTCTTTCTTTCTTTCTTTCTTGTACTTTATTCCTCCCTTGGGAGAGCATTGCATAGCTGAAGTATTTACAAAGGGGAAGCCGTGACATTAAACATGTGGTACATAGCAATCCTGTTAAAATAAAATAAATTATATCCTTATATTGTTGTAATTTCGTACTCATATTTACAATCTCTCAGAGGGCAGGTGAACGAACCTGCCAGGGGTATCCCATGCCCCAAACGTCTAGTCTACTGATGACCATTGGGACATTAAAAAAATCACTCGATCAGATCTATCATACCATAATAACTGTCTCTTCTCGTCTCTATTTCTGTGCATTGTACACATAACTCTCAAGAGTTCTCTAAAGTTCTTTAGAGTTCCACTTTCAAGGTTCAGTGACCCTTTCCGTATCGTTCTCTACAACTCCTTGTGACTCTACACAGTTCAGTTCTCCACAGCTCGTATGTTTAACTCACAGTCTAGCTTCTGTCGAGGCTGTGTTGTAGCCTTTGTTGAGGTAGTTTAAGTCTAGCTCTTTTCAGCTCTTTCTTCTTCTCTCGTATGTACGTCCTCAGCTCTCGTGTGTTCTATTCTCCTTGCCCGTGCTGCAGTTTTGCCTCTC
>NC_049996.1:1556110-1576601 GCF_000003815.2 Branchiostoma floridae
CGCTCCACACAGCTGGTTCTACAGCTTCTTCTACTATCTCGGCACCCAGCATGACCTCTGTGAATCTCTCATCTGGTTGCTCGTGCACTTTTGCCATGACTCTTACTCCCAGGGTGTTTGCTATTTCTTCCGCCAGGGTTTGTCGTAAGTGGTTAAATGTGAAACATCTGGTGAATAGATGACCGACCAAGTCTTCTGTAGCGTTGTGGCAGGTTGGACATGCTTTTACGGTGTGTCTGGTTGGGATGGTACTGAGGAGTATGAGGTTCTTAAGGTCTCTCTGATACTCTGGCTGTTGTCTTGCTAGTGTCCATAGCTTGTGGGGTTTGTTGTTTGTCTGGTGGACTCTGTAGAACCTGTGGCAGTTGGTTTCTGATGCAGTGCTTTCCCTCCACCTCTCACTCTCTTGTGTCTGTATTGTCGTCTTTACTAGCTGTTTCCATGCATCTACTGTAGGGAAGTCTGTTGTCAACCAGTATCCTTCCAGCCACTCCACCAGGCCATATTCCTTAGCAACTTCAAAACACTCGTCCACAAATCCTCTTGTCTTACTGCCTGGCTTTGCTAGGATGTAGGAGTACAGCCTGATGAGGAACACTCTCTTTGCAAGTACAGTGTTTTGCAGACTGACGAGCTTTCCGAAAAGGCAGAGTTTACATTTGTCCAGGATTGACTTCAGACTTGTCAGTCCTATCGCACTAAGACACGCCGTCGTCTCTGTCTGGAAGTGCATGCCTTGCATGTTTTTTGCTCCCCTTCTGTGCACTCTCTCTAGTTTAAGTAGATCGCTGCTTGAAGGGTCCCAAAACTCGCACCCATGTAGCATGCTGGGAATGACCAATGTGTTGTACAAGGTCTTGTAGATTAGCGGGTTGGGGTGTTGTCCTTCAGAACCTGTTGTCAGAATCGCACTAATCTTTCCCTTCCCTTTTCTGCATGCCCCCTCAATGGGTTCTTTTGATAACATGTTGGCAGAGTGTTGTACCCCAACATGCGTTACTGTAGCTGTCTCCGGTATAGAACTTGTTCCCATTTTCCACAAGGTTGTTTCACTGGCCGCGTTATGGCTGTTAGTTGTCTGCCCAAAGATGATGCATTTACTTTTTCCTGGTGCAAATTCAAATCTCCATCTTTTTCCATAACATTCCATCGTGTCGATCATTCTCTGCAGACCTGCCTGTGTGCTCGCCAGCAGACATATGTCATCCGCTAAGGCAGGCGAAGCACAACTGATCCCTCCTATGCTCACTCCTCCCGACTGTTGCTGTAGTTCGTCGTGTACATCATCTGTTGCTAGTAGATAGCAGGTAAGGGACAATACACCTCCTTGGTTCACACCTCTTGAAGTGCTGAATTCTCTGGAAAAACCTCCATTCAGCATGACAGAATATGTACAACCGGTGTGCATGAGCTTGAGGAGTCTCCATAGTCTGCCATTTACTCCTTTCTTGTACATTTTAAACAACATTCCCTCCAGCCAGACTGTGTCGTAAGCTTTCTTTGTATCAAGGAAGCAGCCGTATACTAGGCTGCCTCTTTCAATGTAGTGGTTGATCACTTCTCTCACAATGAAGGCGGTAGTGATGTTGCTGCATCCAACTTGTCCCCCATTCTGGAGTTGGTGAGGTATACTTCTATCATGTAGCCAAGGATTCCATCTATTAAACAATGTCCTCTCCCATACTTTAGAAATGACAGGTAGCAGCGTCACACCCCGGTGCGAGTCCATGTCTGTTTTGTTTGTTTTGCCTTGCTTAAGGAGGGGTATCTTCAGTCCTTTCTTAAAGCCCTCTGGGATGTGTTCTTTCTCTCTTATTGCATTGAACAGCAATGTCAAACGAGCCCACAATGCCTCACCTCCATACTTGATATGTTCGTATACCAGGCCATCTCTGCCTCCACTCTTTCCATTCTTCAAACCCTGGCAAACAGAGGCTACCTCTTGTGGGGAGAAGGGTTCTTCCAGTATCCCTTCCAGGTTGTTGTAGCTTTCTTCTTCCATCTTGGCTACCTCTTCTGTGATTTGGTTCTTGTGTATTTCATCGAAGCGCATGGCTTCCTCTTCTTGTTCGTTGCCCAATGTCTCAAAGTGTCTTGCCCAAGTTTCTCTCACTTGACTGGGATTGTTGATGACTTGTTCCCCCACTTTTACTGCTTGCGGCCTGTTGGTTCTGCCCTTTCTCTGTCGGATCTTTTTCCAGAACTCTTTGTCGTTAGATGCTGCTAGGACTGCCAGCTCTTCATTCTGTTTGGCTTCTTGTAAGAGTTTTGCTTTCCTCAGTTCTGACCTGAACTGGTTCTTCCTCTCTTTATAAGCCTTGTACAGTTGGTTCTCTTTTTCTCTTGGTTTTCCCCCTTCTTTCCATTGTATCCAAGCGCTCACTTGTTGCTGGTGCGCTTCTGTCAGCATTGGTGACCAGTAGGGTTTCTGGTGTTTCTTGCACTTATTTGTGGGTATCACTTCTTCTCCTGTTGTTCTCAGTACTGTTATTATTGTATCAAGATCTTTCTCTATGGACTCTGCTGACCATGTGGCTGGAGCACTGTTTGCTTCTAGCCTCTCACTCACTCTTTTTTTGTAAGTCTCTTTGATTGTCTGGTCTCCATCTCTGTGCCAGTTGAGTTTTGGTCTGATCACTGCTTCTTCGAACTCATTTGGTTTGTTGGCGAATGAGGCAACTATGGGGCTATGATCTGATAAGTTGAGGCTGCAATCACCAATCACTTTGCATGAGACTGCTTCTGTCGACAGAGAGTGAGGTATAAGGATGTGGTCTATCGTGGACAAGTGCTTGTCTCCATTAGCTTGAAAGGTATGGAGTGGTCCCTTGCAGAGATGGCTCAAGTTCAGAGAAAACAAGTCCAGTTCATCTAGTGTGCCCCATAGTTCTTTGCCCAGTTTGGATGGCTGACCTCTGCCTCTTGGGCCTCCCTGTTTGCCGAGGTCTGCATTAAAGTCTCCGACAAAGATCACTTCACCTTCATTTTCGTACTTTCTGCATAACTCTGTCATAATGTCCAAGTGCTCTCTGTAGTTGTCTATTGTCAAGCCACTATGTGGCATATAGGCTGCAAAGACAAAGATTTTCTGGCCGCTTTGGAGCCTTACTCTCAGTCCAATAATCCTGTCATTGCCATCTTCCAGTTTGTGTACTGCATAGTCAATACTCTCCTTCCACAGTAAGGCAACTCCACCTTGCCCTCTTCTCCAACTTGTGGTATGTTTGAATTCCTTTAGCCGGTTATCTGCTCTCCCCCACCCTCTGTGGCTCTTCATCACTTTGTCAAGTTCTGGTAGTGCATCTTGGTATAGCCAGTGTTCGGTAACTGCAAGGATGTTTATATGAGCCAGCTGTTTCCTTATGAATGGCAGTGCTGTCACTAGTCCTCTGGCATTATAGCAGCCAACTGTTAGCTCTTTAGATGAATCTGCTGTAGCAGCTCGGGCTCTACTGTTGGTTTCTGTCATAGTGGGTGTAGCCTTGTATCCTGTCTGCTCCTGACTCTGTCTCCTTACTCTTGTACACTCTCTCTGACACCCACTCTCTGCATCTTACTCCTCTTGGCCAAAAGTTTTCTTCTGTCACCCTGTGGGCTTGGTGCAATAACACATTTACTCTGGCAAAGGCCATGTCCTTTTGTTTGTTCATCATCACCCTTACAAAAGTTAGCTGTACTCCTTTGCTGTCAGCGTATCTGTAGATTGTGTCTTGTAGCTTCTTGGTCTCAGTTCTCTTCATGTAGCCCAGGAAGAATCTCTTTCTCTTCAGTCTGTGTCTCTCAATTCCAACAAAGTCTGAGAACTCTGTGCTGTTCTCATTATTCTCCTCAATGCACCTCTGTTGTGTGTGGTTAGGGGAACCTGTGACTTTCCCTGCAAATGTTGTTCTCTCCAAGGGTTGTACTCCACCCCCTATTGTGTCACAGTGCTGTGTGTCGTCAACACCTTCTCTGTGCGCTCCACGCCTGGGTACATCATATGACCATGCTCCTGTCGTGCTTACATGTTTGCTTGGTTGGTGTTTGTTTCCTCGTCTCTGTAGTCTATCTCCTCTCTCTACTGTTGTGACAGAACTTGCTACCCTGTCTCTCTCCCATGTGTGCAGTTGTGTTCTGTCTTTTCTGATAGAAGGGCTTTGAGGGTTTCTCTTCCTGTGTTCTTTCGTCCCTTCCGCCCCAACACTGAGTGTCATCTCTGCTGTCTCTAATGTGTTACTACAAGGGGGGTGTCTTTCCTGCACTTGTGTCACAGCTTCTTTGTAGGTCTTGACCTGTGTATTTTCTGGTTTCCTCCCCTCTTGTAACCTGTTTGTCTGTTTAGAAGGTCTTCTTTGCGCATTCGCTTTCTCTTCTTGGTTCTCGCCCTCTGGACTTCGACCACTGTCTCCTGGCCCTGTACTGCTTTGATCTGATCTGATCACAGCCCCCTGTTGTCTGGTCTTTTCTTTGTTTTGTACTGGTAACTGTTCAGGAACCCTGTGTGTTGTCGTCTGTCCTATTTCATCTCTCTTTTCTCTCCCGGTCCAGGTTGATAATACTGCCCTCGTCAGTCTGGTTTATGTTACAGTTCTCTTCTGTGCTTCCTCTTCTGTGCTTCCACTTCTGCTAGCCAGGCCTGTTTCTGCGTGTCTGCGTGTACCAGTTTTTGTTCGTTGACCTGGTTTCTGTCTGTGTCTGTCTGTGTTGTCTGGGTTTTGTGGATTGTCTCGTGCTTCCTGTAGGTAGGTATGTTATTGCATCTTCATCCTGAGCTTCGTTCAATGCTTCTTCTGCAGATTTTTCACGACTCCTGTTTCTCCTTGACTGGTTACTTTCAGTGGTACTCCCCATTTTCTGACTCTTTATCTGTCCTGTTGTTTCACATGTGAGGCAGCTTGTTGTGGAGCTCTTAGGTTCTAGGTAGTCCAACCTCTCCTTCATCTCTTTAATTCTCTCGTGTGTTGTAGACAGACCGTACTCTTGCTCTCTGATCCTTTCTTCCAGCGAGAAGGCCAGGCTCTGTACATATTTGGTAATATTTCCAAACTTAGCCTCTCTTTCTGTGTCAGACTTCTTGGCAGAGCCTTGCAGAGTGTGGATTTCTGTCTCTAGGGAAAGGATCTTGTTGTTGCATGTTGAAACTGTGGTCTGTATTCTTACTTGAGTTGCTTCTAGTTTCTTCAGCTTCCCTTTCATACTTTCTATATCTTCTGATAATACAAGTTGAGATCCCTTGTTGGTTGCTAACTCGTCCTGTATACTTTTGAGTTGCCTGTCACAGTGTTCGGTTACATCAACCCTCGCTTCTTCGTGGTGTTTCACCCTATTGCTCATGCTCGTAAGCTTCTCATTCACTTCTCTCATTTCTGTCTTCAGCATCTCTCTCAGACTTGCATTTTCCGCCAGTATTTTTGCTACCACATCTTCATCCTCCCCCTCTTCTAGGATAGTGTTCAGCCCTCTACTCCTTGTGATAGCTGGACTCTGCCATGTGTTGTTCTGGGTACCATGGGGGAACATTTTCTTTATCTCTGCCAGGTTCCTCCCACCTTCTATAAACTGGAATAAGGCACAACAATCTTCTGCTAACCTGTTAGCGACTGGCTCAGTGTTAGCTCTGTATGTTCTTTTCTTTGGCTGCCCCTGTGGGCAATCCCTCCTCTGTTGTCTGGCTATTGCAAACAAGGCCTCTCTTGTGTGGTTCAGTATGTGTTCGTTGTAGCTACTGGCTGCAAGTACCTTCCTTTTGGCTGCATTCCTGTCAAGGCCTTCTATGTGGTTCCTCACCAGCTCCAGGATCTCTCTGGGTGTCTCTGCGTCATCTTCAAAGGAGATGTCTTCTATCCCTCTGAGCCACATCCCCGAGCCCTCCAGCTCCTCTTCTCCCGTGGCTGCATGTGTGCCCTCCTCCTCTCCTGTCGGCTCACCCTCCATACGTGGTGTTTACGTCTGTCGGTTGCTAGCCCCTTTCAGTCAAGGCCCCCTATTATATAAAGGTGGCCCCGGAACGTCCTGTAAAGTACAAAAATGCTCACCAGTATACAAATTCTCCAGCAATCAACGTGCACTGCTTGTTGGCAGCCCTTGATAAAGCTTCAGAACCAAGTACATACTCCTTCCCTTCATTCGTTCATTCATTTATTCATTCATTCATTCGTTCACTCACTCACTCACTCACTCACTCCCTCACTCCCTCACTCACTCACTCACTCACTCACTCACTCACTCATTTATTCATCCATCCATCCATCCATCCATTTAAATTTGAACTTCGTTTCCCCAACTTGAACACAATATTTGGAATGGAATATCCCATCCATCCCATCATGCACCATTTCCAACATGGCGGCCTGGAGATGAAAAAAAAAATATTTTGGTTGACGAACATTCGTCAAATGACAATATTCATCTTCTACTGCACTTGGTGAGCAGGATTTCCCTTTCTTAACAACTATGGGAACATTTAGAAGGAAAAAAATAATTATGATTCTGTCAAATATTGAAATACGATCATCGATATCTATTGAAGCCTTGGGGGGGCGTTTCACTACACCAAATATTATCAGCACGGAAGTAGTCTACATACATGTATAACGTAGGTTAAAAACAATAGTGGGTTATTGTTTCAATTGAATGTTTGTAACGTGCCTGTGGAAATGGTAGAAGAGCCATATTCGTACCCAAGGAAAAAGATATTCCCTTGTCCAATATAAAAATTATGTTGACAAATTACAAGTCTGACATTTTTGCATCCCTTTATAATATTCTCCAAGCTGAGGTTATGGTTGGAGGACTTAGTTAGCCTGGTATCCAGCCGTAGTATAACTCCCGAGTCTCTTCTGTCCTCTCTGCCCTGTTTTTTTTTGGTCAGCATTCTGAACGAAATCGCGACCATAACCTCTGCTTTGACGATAGTCACCCCTTGACTTATGCCTGTTAAATTTGTGTTCAATGACTAAATATATGATTATTATCTTGTTTTTGCAGGAAGGTTGCAAGACCAACATCAAGAACCTCTAGTTTCTCAAGATTAAAACTTCAAAAGTATCTGTTACTCCATGAGAATGGATGTCACTGAGAGTGTGGTGTGTTCCCACTGTAACACACTTGTCTACAGACAGTGGTTAGTGGATCATGTACAGCAGGAACTCCAGAGTGAGACCACCTGCCGCCCCTGTTCGGACCTGGTGCAGATGCTGACAGACCTGCTATGCGCCCTGCACCTGTACGGACACCTGAAACCACCTGTCATCAACATCACCTGCTCCAGGTGCAGCTTCCAGGCTGGAAGTGTGGAGAAGTTTGTGGAGCATCTTCAGGTGAGTTGTGAGAATGTTGCACCTGCACAGGATACAGCTGCAGCTGTATCACATGCTTCAGCTGAGCAGAGCAGCTGCACCTACAGAGTCAGCTATCAGCCAAACGATGTAGCAGAAGGGAAGGAACCAGTTGGTCCTAGTTTACAGGAGATGGCAGACTGGGACGGACAACAGTTTCAGAAAATGATGAGCACGCTCTTAACGGATACGTCGGGAAAGGGTCGCCAGAAAACAAGCTCCGATCACGATACGGGAGGACGCAGCAAAGTGACGATAGATATGGCTTCCGTTTGCGAAGACAAGGAAGAGGAAACTGACGTCAGCGAAGATTTGAACTACGTCGGACCTAAAGACCAACCTTGCTCTACTCAAAGTGTGAAAGAAAAGAATACATCAAATCAAGAAGACTCAACTGATTGCTCTGAAACCAACAATGCAAAAGATGCAAAGACAAAACTAAGGTCTAGGGACAATTGCAATGATGATGAAGACAGTAACAAACCGAAAACTAAGACTAAAAGAGTGAGAAAATCAAGAGCAAAGAAGCAGCAACTTGACAATCTCTTGAAGTGCCACATCTGTGGCTACTCAGGCCGGAAGAGGGAAGACTTAGAGTCACACATGTTGGAGACTCATGGTAAAGTGGAGTACAAGTGTAACAGTTGTAACTTCCTCGCTAAGAGTTTGAAAAACCTGCGCAGACACCAGTTGGGACATCAGAGGATGCACGAATGCAAGTATGTATGTCAATGGTATCTAAAGTTGGATCATTATTATTATGGATCTTGCTTTAAAAGTATTAGTTATCATGTGTTTGTATTTTTAATACCCAGTAAACTGCCTCCTGGTGTAACATACCAGGTTTGAAGAGTACAAGCTGCATACTGTAAATGCAGAAATGTTCGCGGTGGATTAATGTTTTCGCAGTGACCACTTCACCGCAAACTTAAAACCACCGTGAACATTTGTCTATTATAGTATTAGACTACAGTCTATGGTGTTACCACAAAATTAAAACCACCGCAAAAAGTCCTTTTCCCCATTATCACGAAATTTAATCCCCGCAAACTTAGTTAAATGCATTTACAGTATTTGGGCAGATTTATTTGATCCACTCACACCGGGGTGGGCGTCTACTCTTTTTGATAAGTGTGGTGGGTTTGTACTGCAGGAGTGGCTGTCCGCAAACACATGGCCTCCGTTTAATGTCCTAGATGAGGGACGTCCCTAACCAAAGCTAGGTATTCATTTTCACTTGAATGAAGTGAAGAAATTTGTGCCCAAGGGCACAATGGCAGTATGATTTGTGGGTGATTTGAATTAATCAAGGACCTCGGGGGGTTGAGCCAAACACCCTACATGTATTATGTCACTAATCATTATGAGTTCTAGTTATGTTACCTTCACAGAAGGTACATACTGTTTTTGCATCGTTTCTTCTTCTTCTTCTTCTTCTTCTTCTTTTCCGCACAAATAAAAAACATGAATATCTCCAAAACTAGACCTTGGAGTATCTCATAATTCAGCAAGCTGGTAGGTCTGCACATAAGGCACTGCACCTTGGTCATTTGGTCCCCCAAAGACGCCAAAAAATGATTTTATGAGGCAAAAAAGGGTGAAAAAACTAGCAATTTTAACACAAAATCGAACTTTCGAGCCCCCATAGAACACTAGAACCACGTTCCAAGGACCCGAGGTCAACGACCGGTAGCTATGGAACCCGCCCGGGAGTTATGGAACATGGTGTTCGAACGAGGTCAACGACCGCTACTACGCAACACGGAAGTGTCCGCCCGTCAAATGATGACTTCATCTTGCTTTGGACGGCCTGAATTGAGGCAGAAGCCGTCCTCTGAATGATTTGTGGAATTCATTTTACCAAGAAGTAATAAATCGGATCAAGAAATTCACAGAGCTTTGACTTTATTTTGCCGAATATCGGCACCTTTTGCATACTAGTAACCGTTATATCAACTTCAAGGAAGGTAGAATGAAATTGAGGGCAGGCAGAATGAAATTTAATGCCCCCAAACCGTGTCTCGGTTAAGGTCTATATCGAGTCAAATCTAAGCATTTGTTTCGATACTTTTCTTGATTTTGTTTAAGCTAAAGGTTTTGCTACCTGCACAAGTCAGTTTAACTCTGAGCCATCCAAACATTGTTCGGATTCTATGTTGTGTTTGAGTTACGTAGAATCGAACACACACGATGTGTAGTACGCCAGCACTCGTGCGTACACACGCGATAATTTGGTGAACAAACGCATTCAGAGCACTACTGCAATTTTCCCAGACAGGCCGACAACTGTAGTAACGTTACGTGTATGTGGTGATTTCTTTGGATGTCTCCTGACATGATAAGTAACTGGCATATAACGTTAATCATAAAAATGTAGCGAGACCTGTTCGTTTTTCAAGCTCATACATAGAGCTGTCGTCTAAATGAAACAAGGATTGGTGTCACGGTTGTAGTTAACCGATTTTTGAGTCAACAAGAACATTTGAGCAAAAAAACAACAACACATGACTACGTTAGACGCAAGGTCACTGCGTGTTGCCGGCTGTTACATAAAAAAAACATGCATAACGATCGTCATGCAAACTCAAAGTTTTACGCCTGAGACATAAAGGTATGTGAAACACAAACGATGGACTTGATGAGTTTATTTCGCTATTAAACTGACCTGAACAAACACGATTAACTGCAGCGTGGAACGCCCTCCCCATGTTAGGTCACGGTCATTCCGTTCACCTTGTTGTTCATCATGTAAGTTACCACTGTGTGAGCGCTGCGTTGGTCCCCAGCAAGCAAGTGGAGGACGGAAACGAAGTCTGGGTGAATTACAATAAATCTACTTACAGCTTTATACACGGTGGGAGTGGCCGGCACAGCACAAATCCCCAGGCACAAATCAGCATAAGCCAACGCGAAAGTTAAGTGTAGCAGAAACCTAACCCCTTCAAGTTTGCATGATTGACAGGCGGACGGGTTTGAAGTGTGCCGACTGCGGCACGTATTGATAATGAGGGCATAAACAAACTACGTACATCAAACGTAAATCAAAATTGTTTGCTAAAAATAAAAGAAATTTATGAAATATGAATTGCGGGCTCTGAAAAAAATGATTGGGCCGTTCAAAATATGAATGAATTTACACAGATTGACTGTGACAGGAAGCATAGCGGAGATGTGCTGCGTACTGTGAAGATCACTTGCAGTGTGCAGGGGTAGCCATATCAATTTCTGCTCTGAGAGTGTCCGGCAACTGCGGGACGTGAACGAATATAATAGATTTGTGGCAATTTTAGCGATTATGCTAATCAGCTGTTACTGTGAATTTGTGCGATTTACAGTAGTTGGTAAGGCCCCCTTTCGAAATTTCCACTAGACGGCGATCGCGCTGCGCTCTTACTGCGACATAAACAGGATATGTGTAACATTCGATTTCACACTGGGTATATGGTTCATAGAAAACGTAAAAGTGTGACTGAGCATGCTGAGGAGAACCCTTGCGCTGCGTTGTACAAGCGGCAAACTCTGTGAGACGTTTCAAGCTGTGAATGCGCCTTCCGATTTTGTGCTACGCAGTGTGCCGTAACTTGGTACGCTTGTTTTAATTTTGCTCTCTTCAGAAGTTAGTCTAATTCAAGTAGATAGAAACGAGAATTCAATTCTATAATATTTGACAATAAAATTGTGACTGTATGTACTTCTTGCCTCATTTGAGGCTGTATCTAGCACAAACTAGCTGATGTTTTCACGGGGAAAGGGACTGAATGCACTGTTTGCGATGGTCCGACTAAGAAAATCATTACGAAACAAGTGCTTTTAAACAAGTGCTTTTAAAAAAGCTGGCATTTTGCCAATGTTTGCGTGTGTGAACGTTTTTTTCTAGTTATTAGAATGTCATATAAATAGAACAGAGTAACTAAACCTGATATTGGCGCATGGAGAGATTCACATATGTGCCTGAATCTAGATCTAGACGCCACCTGTTAAAATTTGCATGAACTGCAGCAAATTTCACTACACTGCCTGTTTTTGAGTGAGCTCTGTTGCGGGGCATTTTTAATTTTTTTTTTTTAAATTTTTTTTTCTATTCGGCAAAAAAACGAAGCGGCGAATCCGTTAACCAAAGAAATAAATTGGTGTGGCCAAATGGATGTAAAAATTAGTATTTTAATGGATGTAAAAAAGAAAAAAAAAAAATCTACCTCCCCGGATTCGAACCGGGTGCATTGGTTTAGACTGCGTAAACTTTAACCACTGCGCCAGTGCGAACATGTTGAAGAAATGCCTGTTTTAACAGATATAGAAATGTTCGGCATGGATTGAACAGGTCCGTTCATCTCAACATCACTCCATCACCCCATCACAACGGCGACTACTATGGATAGAAGGCATTTTGCGACTGCAAGTCGCAAAATGCAAAAAAGCTGGCGTTTCGTCTACGTTTATGAGTGTGAACTGTCTTTTTCTTGAAGTAAAATCTGTTAGAAAAAGTCACTCAAGGGCTGTTGCGTCTATAAGAAAAATTGTTATTTTGGAAAGGAGTACTGTTTAATAGCTGGTCTTGGCTTACAACTTTATTTTAAATGTACAATAAGTTCATTATAAAATCTATCAATATACTCAGGTACTTATGTACACTTGAAAAAGCACCATCAGCACTGTGACAAGATTCTATCTAAATTGACTACCAAATGTCAAACAAATATCCAAACCAATTAACAGCTACCTCATCTCTATTATACTGGTTTCCGCATTTACAACATTTCTTCCTTGTTTTCCTGGATAATTTTGCTAATATTCATGAAAATTTCCATACTTTTGTGTCGAGCGGTGTGACTTTCCACATCCATGTTGTCTGAAAACTTCTGAATGAAGTCGATACTGAACAATGAAGCATTTGCTACTGTAAGAAAGGATCGCTGTTTTTGATGGAGTTTCATGCAAACAACATCAAGAGCCTCTGTTTACATCATGAATAGTAGTTTAGTGGCGAGTGTTTTGTGAGAATCATCTTACCGCGCATAGGAGCCGCTGTACGGTATTTTCCATTACCATGAACAGAAAAATTCGAATGCCGGGTTTGGAATCTATGAAATCCTGTTCATAAGACAAAGGCCTTGCATACATGAAATGAATACTAAAATAAAATAAAAAATGATACATAAAAATATAATATCAATAAATAAATAGAATATTTATATATTATCTTCAATATTTAAAAAGAAAAAATCCACTCTCGGTTTCGAACCAGGGACTTTCGGATCCGAAGTCGTATGACTTTACCGATTGAACTAAGTTGTTACGTGTATTGTTTATGAGTGTAGTCGATACTGAACATTTGCTACTGTACGTAAGAAAGGATCGCTGTTTTTGATGGAGTTTCATGCAAACAACATCAAGAGCCTCTGTTTACATCATGAATAGTAGTTTAGTGGCGAGTGTTTTGCGAGAATCATCTTACCGCGCATAGGAACCGCTGCACGGTATTTCCATTACCATGAACAGAAAAATTCGAATGCCGGGTTTGGAATCTATGAAGTCCTGTTCATAAGACAAAGGCCTTGCATATATAAAATGAATACTAGAATAAATAAAAAATGATATATACAAGTATAATATCAATAAATAAATAGAATATTTATATATTATCTTCAATATTTAAAAAGAAAAACACCCCCTCACGGTTTCGAACCAGGGACTTTCGGATCTGAAGGAGTATGACTTTACCGATTGAGCTAAGTTGTCACAAGCCTTACATCGGAGTGTACATTATGCTTTAACCTCACTACATAGTATTATTTATGTCGATTTTCGGTCGCTTTCTTGATAAAATCATTTTTTTTCTTGTGCAATCTTGTGGAATAGATGTTATATGGCCATTTTCCAGGATATTGAAGTCCGAAACCACAATGCAATGGTATTTCCGAACATACAGTTGTAGCAGTTGCATGCGGTCGTGTTGAACGAGGGTCTGCATGCTCTTTTACGTAAGGCGTAGGCAGCCAATTTTATTTCCCGTAATTCGTAGGGAAAACCATCTTATCTACGTAATTCGTAGCGAGGCGACCAAATTTAGCGTAATTGCCTTCCTTGATTTAGCGTAATACGTAGGGGGGTTCTTTTAAATTCAGCGTAAATCGTTGTCGGAACTCCCCATGCAGACCCTCTTGAACCAAACCAAGCACCAAGCATCCATCATCGAAGCACCCACTGAAGGTAAAACCCAATTCTCCACTTACACACTTCCCATAATTAAGTGCGAGAGGGTTCCGGATATGGCTGCTCCGAACTCCGGAACTGACTCCAAGGGCACAGAAAATTGGTTCTAACCAATTCCGAACACAGAAAACATCAAGGAGATGATAGTTTGGTGTGGAACCGATCACAGGACAATGGTTTAATCACTTTCCGACAGGAAAAAAACAAAGGCTGCAGACGAAACGCCAAGGTGTGGCCCTTGAGGTCATCGGAAGAAACCAACTAACAGCCACAGTGGTGCACGTGTTAGGTAGTTACTTCTGACCACAAAACTTGTAAGATTCTCGGCCCAAATGATAACTGTACTATATTCGCCAGACAACTTATTAGTTTATATGCTTTTCCGCCCTCGTACTGAAGGTTTTAGCTGGTTCCACCCTGGTTTCGCACCCTGAGCAACTGTGGTAGCATCCAAGTAACATCCATATCCGGAACCCTCTCGCACTTAATTATGGGAAGTGTGTAAGTGGAGAATACATTGCGTTTCGTCGCCAAAAAAAAAAACACCGCCAACATCAACAAATCTCTGCCTACCTTTTGGGAAATATCTTCGACATCTTAATTTTCATATAGACGGTCAGCCCAAATTTGGTGCAACATGATGACACCGGTAGATTCGGTCCATATTTTATAAGCAGTCAATTAAAGAATCAAAAGCACACCTATTTGTCACGTTTCATGTAGGGCCCCGCCCCCGTATAGAGCGCAAGCATATGAGGTCCGATCGGCTTACCGGAGATTATTTTGAAAGTACCTTATTTAATTTCACATATTGTTCGATTTTTTTTACTTCTATGGTAGCAACAACTGACAGTTAATCGGGGCCGGGAAAATGACAACAAAAACATCGGCGCTAGCACGATGCGACTGACCAGAACATTAGGGGGAGGGGCGCGGCACCGACTGGGTTCGACCAGTCGCTTCTCGCTTCTCTCTCGCCGCCGGCGCGCGTTAGGAATTATCATCAAAGTCAGCACCGTCCGCAAACATCCGCTGATTTTTTAGAGATTTTTGCAAAATTTGTCTATACTTACGCGCCGAGTTTGTTCGTCAACAATGACGGAAAGCGCAAAATTAAACTTATTCTTATGTTATCAACTGAACTTCGCGGCTCGCGTTCTGCACCAAGTCAGAGACAGAGAATATGAATTTTCCAAGTGATTCAAAGCTTTATTTTTTTTAACATTTGAATACATATTGTTGAAGGAAGCCAGTTTTTTTTTTCCATGGCTCTCTCTCCGCAAGCCAAGAAATTTCTCTCTGGACCTCCCCAAGCCGAAAAAATTCATAGGCCTTGACGCTCCCGCAGACGACACGCTAAATGTCGCCGAGTAAACCCTGTTGACGACCGTCAGAAATGGATAACCTTTTTGGACAGACAGACTGCCCCTGTGGCTTGTAGCTATGGGGCTGTGATGAGATGATGATGAGAAACCCTGTTTGGAACAATATTGGACGTTGTGTTCATTATTCAAGATGTATAACGTTATAGATAAAAAATCATCAAAATTTATTTGTACCTTCTTGCATGTCTTGACTTATCCTGTGTCAACATCTGCAACTTAATCAGTTTACCCTTCCAGGTAGAAATGCTAGACTAAACCATGTGAAGGTAACATTCTGTATTTGCTTGCAAATATTACCTTTCTAGTTCAGTGATGTTTTGATAAATTCTGTTAGATACCTGAAGCATCCCTTAGTTTTTGATAAAGTTTATTTTTAAGGGCTTCATGTGCACATGTTCCAGAGGTATATACATTAGAAATAGCTGCCATTTATGCTCTTAGAATCCAAGATGTTTTAATTTTATTGTGATTTCTTTTTCAGGTATTGTCAGTTCACGACTCGCTGGCAGAAGAACTTGATCTTGCATGAAAGACGTCACACAGGTAAAGACTTTCTTCACAGTGAGACAAATATAAGATTGTTCTTTTCAAGAACAAGTTATGAAGATTGAGTGAAGACCATTACTTTCAACTTTTTCAGTTTATATTAATAAATGTTCTCCAACTTTGTTGACAGGTGAAGGCATGATCAAGTGTGACCAGTGTGACTATGTCACTCCTAAGAAAGACAGCCTACTTAGACATAAAGTCAAGCACACAGGTAAGACAGAGGTTTGACTTTTTGTCATCTTTAGTAGTTCTTAAGAAAAAGCACACAATCATTTTGGAAAGAGTTTGTAGGGATTGTACATAGCGATGTGGCCCAAGGACTATCAAAATAGAGATAGGTGCTGCCCTATGTACCATCTGGTGCAGGAATGACATTTGACGTAAAAGAAAGATGTACTTAGTAAGAAAAGCTCTATTTTAGACCTGTATCCATATCTAGGTACATAACTGCCCTTCAGCATGATACACAAGCTAGATGAGTGTCATAAAATTTTGTTTCACGATATCATGAAATTTTTTTATAATACTTTATACATGTACTAGTAGATGCTGACTGCATACATCCTGTAGGAGAAATTTGAGTTCTTTTTGCTGTGAAAGGAATGAAAACACCCATATTCCCTTTCCTGTAGGAGAAAAGCCATTCGTCTGTGGACAGTGCAATAAGACGTTCGCCCGCAAGGGGGACCTGAAACAACACGAGCTGCGTCATGCCGGAATCAAAACAGCGATGTGCCACGTGTGCGGAGACACGTTCTTTAAGAACTACGAGCTCGTGCACCACATCCAGGCCAAACACGACGGGCTGAAGCTGTACAAGTGCGACCAGTGTACGTTTGAGACGGCGTACTTTCACTCACTGGTGACCCACGGGAGGGCCTATCACACAGGTACTGTAATGCATTTAAGTTTGCGGGGATTGAATTTCGCGGTAGCGGGAAAAAGGACTTTTTGCAGTGGTTTAAAGTTCGTGGTAGCACCATATGCGCAGTAGTCTCTTTCTGCCATGGAAAAATGTTCCCGGTGATTTTAAATTCGCGGTAAAGCGGCCACCGTTAAAACCATGGACATTAATCCACCGCAAACGTTTCTGCATTTACTGTATGTAGGGTTGTGTACCTACATACCTGCACCTGTACTACATACCTTTAAAGATTGTTTTGGGTACAGGTCTGGACCTAAATATCTGTGTACCTGTACCTGTACCTAAACAAACTAAATCACTATTGAACGCCACTTTTTGAGACTAAAGACTACAGTTGTGGGAATCTGCCGATTAATTTAGTTATTTGGTATCAAATTGTGTGCGTGGTTGTTGTTGTGTTGTCTTGCATTACCGCAGGGTGTTTGGCTAAGAACCCAGAGGTCGTGGGTTTGAATCTTGTCATGCTACTAATCTTGGGTCCTTGGGAAAGGCATGACTTCCATCACTTCATTCAGGTGTTAAAATGGGTACCCGACTAACTTTGGTTGGGGAGGTAAAAGGCGGTGTCCTAGACACAGTAGAAAACAAACCATTGCCTCTACAGCCCTAAAAAGGCAATGGGACTACCTTTTTACATATACTTATCTTTTAACTCTTTGAATTGAGATTTTTCCAAGATAAGAAGGATTTGGGGTTGCAAAAAATGTATTTTGAAGTCTGTTGCTAGGATGGAGGTTCATGGACTGTATTGAAGAATGACGCAGTCAATTCCTACCTTTGCACCTTGACTGCTCTTACACAATTTAACTGAGTGTGTTGTTAGCCAAAAAGTAGTTACTCAAGCAACTGGATATGGTTTTGGAAACGGTCAGACGTTTCAACTAGCACAAGAGTGTGTTGTTGATGACAGATTGGTCAAGTTCTCGTTCAAGGTTTTTGGGGTTAAATTCCTTTGATGTATTTTATCTTGCAGGAGAGAGGCCATATAAGTGTGATTTTGAAGGCTGCAACTATGGATCAGCTAACAAGTCACAACTTAATGTGCACAAGAGGAAACATACAGGTGAGTGCAGGGGATAAAATGACGTCTTTTAGAAAGTGTCTTTTGATTACCAAATTTGTATTAGATTTGCCTAGATGCCAGACCCCTGATCTCACTAATAATTAGTAATATCTATTATGTATCTGGGTCTAAGGCACGATCTAGACACAGTTTTTCCCGATATCTGTGAGCCGACAACATTTCGCCAACAGCTTTTTTTCAGCGTCTAGATGGAACTGCAATATCGCCATAAAGATATCGGCAGAATTTCTCCCGAAAGGTCTGGAGTATTCGCCCGATAGCTTAGCAGGGGTCCCCGATAGCTTAGCAGGGTCCTCGACAACTTCCACGCGCGTGTAGATGCATCCTGACCTCGGTGGCTCATTAGCATATAATGCGGGCTTATTAGGCTATATAGCTGTTAATAACTACAAGTGCCACGGGTGTCCCACAGCCAACGTTCCAGATCCCTCCCGACATCTCCACAGATATTGGTAAAAACTGTCTAGATTTGGCCTAACTCGGGAGGGCATGTTGTAGAATTCTCTTGGGGGCATGTTTGGCGCTGGAGCCAAGGATTCGGCCCGTGTAAGCCTTGGAAACAGTCTGGCATCTAGGCTAGTATTATAGGTATGGTGTCTGGAATCAGGGTTAGGTACACAGTATTGTAACAAGATTGAATGCACAAATATTGTAATTTCCATATTGGTTGTTGACCAAAGAACATTTTTGATTATACCACAGATATAGGAAGAGTATTCTTTCTTTCTTTTTTTCTTGTTAAAAGTTTGAAAATTAGTGTTTTGAAAGATACAGTCAAACCTGCCCGAGCGACCACCTCTTCCCAGCGACCACCTGGCCATTTCGACCGCTTTTTCTCGGTCCCGATTTATTTTCCCATTGACGTAAGCATTAAGCGACCTTTTCTCAACGACCACCTGGCCAACGCGACCGCGACCGGCCCAAATTGGGACCCGTAACGACCACAAAATTGAGGTTTTCATCGATTTTTGATGATAATTAGCGCGATTTTGTACCGAAATCGGCCAGTTTGCGTCGGATTTTGAGGTTAAATTTACAGTCAACAGTGTGCGTGTTGTATTTGGCATTAAAGACCTCGCTTCTTTGCGTGCGTGCAGTGTGCTTGCTATTTGCCATTAAACACAACGGAAACCATTTATACTTTGCATCGGGCAAGTTTTGAGTCGATACTCTTCTCAGCGACCACCTGTCCAAATCGACCGCTTTTTTCCGGTCCCCCGGGTGGTCGTCTTGGGCAGGTTTGACTGTAGTCTGAAAGTGGAATAAAGATCATCATGAACCCGTTACCAGGTAAAAAGTTTAATACAGTATTGTAAGCCTTCCTAGTGCTAATTCAAGAAAAAGAAGAAAGAAATCTTTAGATGACTCCAAAAACAGAGAGAGAGAGAGACAGACAGAAGAAGCAAGATAGCTTCTGTGCAGTACTTAAGTTTTTTTTTTTTGTCATAAGTTTGTCACTAGTAAATGTTTTCAAAAGTAAGTATTAGATGACTCCAAAGTTAGAGAGAGAGACAGAGAGAGACAGAGAGAGACAGAGAGAGACAGAGGGAGCAAGAGCATGTTCATTTTTCTTTATCATAAATTTAAAACTGCCTGTTTTTAGAAATAGTTGACATTCTTGTTCAAAATCTTCCTTGTGATTTCCTTAACAGGAGAAAAGCCATTCAAGTGTACGATGTGCAACTACGCCTCAGCCGACAACGCCGGGCTACGCAAACACGTGAGGAAACACTCCAGCCTTCGCCCCTACAAGTGTAACATGTGTGACTTCGACACCAAGCACAGCTTCCTCCTCAGAAAACACATGGAGACGGCACACAACGTTATGACTAACTGTAAAATTGGCAGGCGACAGTTGACCTCGATTGCTACCACGGACGTGGATTCTAGCAAGAACCAAGTGCCGGTGGACGTTTTTAATCAAGATCTTAAGACTATTGCAGGCCATGGGCCTGGTCAAGATTAGACTTACATCAAGTAACTCAAGGGCAAGAATTTGCCAACCAGAGCTTGTTTTAGGTTGGAAACAAACCTTTAAACAGAACATTATAAACACTGTTGTAATATCATCATAGAGAATATGTGTAGAATATATAAGAAAGGACATAGTGCCACATGATTTGTCTCTTTCTTACCATGTAGGGATGTGGTGCCATTTGATTGGCCCATTTCCCATTGTATGGTAATGAGGTGCCATGTGATTGGCTCATTCCCCATCATGTGGTAGTAAGGTGCCATGTGACTGGCTCATTCCCTAGCACATGATACTGAGGTACCATGTGATTGGCTTGTTCCACACCATATGGTAATGAGTGCCATATGATTGACTTGCTCGCCACCATATATGGCAAAGAGGTGCAATATTACTGGCTCACAAGCCATTACTGTAAATGCAGAAATTTTCGCGGTGGATTAATGTTCGCGGTTTTCGCGGCGACCACTTTACCGCGAAATTAAATCCACCGCAAACATTTTTCTATTAAGGTATTAGACTGCAGTAGATGGTGTTATCGCAAAATTAAATCCACTGCGAAAAGTCGTTTTTCCCGCTACCGCAAAATTAAATCCCCGCGAACTTAAATGCATTTACAGTATATGGTAATGAGGTGTCTTCTGATTGGCCTATTCCTCCCTGTGTTAAAGGAATGAGGGCAGGTGTTACATCATCATGAGTAGACAGAGCCTGCCATTGATGTTAAGTATACATGTTATATTTTATACAGTATTTCTGAAAACTCAAACAATGAGTTGCAATGTATACATGCATAGAAGTAGGAGTAAACAGTGCCATTTACACACATTTACACATGTGAATTGATACATGTGATACATTTTACATGTAGACTTCATGCATATAATATAATCTATATAGTTTCTTGCTTCATTTCTACATTTCTATATGTCATGTCTATATTTGTTTTAAAAGATTGTAGCAATTTCAGTAGAGATTTCTCCCTTTTTATGTGGAAAAATGGCAAGTGGCAGGATCAATCCAGGAGCCATATGTTCTTTCTCTATG
>NC_049996.1:1576701-1626474 GCF_000003815.2 Branchiostoma floridae
CTTTCTTTTAATGACAAGTTTTAGAAATTAAAATCATGCATGTGGTAAATGGAACAAGACAGTACACCTGTAAAGATGTTAAGTTTTTATTGAGCGAGTCTAAAAATGGACATTTAAGATCGTATATATATCTAGAATAAAATCTTGTGGAACTTTTTTGTGAAATTACTTTTGACATCTGTTGTACAGTGTATAGTTATTGTTCATACATGTACCACTACATAAAGGAAGTATTAATATTGACTTCAAGTAATAAAGAAAGAAATGTGAAGCCAGTTGGAGCAAAGATTTTGTACAAAACGTTTGCAGATGCTACTATTTAAGACTAAGAAGATACTTTTAGCCACTGTAAATGGTGTAGCAATATCATGTTTTGCCAGAACTATAAGTATGCAGCCCAAACATCTACACTGCAACTGTACAGCTGTATAAGAATGAGGATATGTAAATGTGCAATTTATGTGGTAAGGCACAAGGCATTGCGAGTAAACTATGTAATCTAAAAGTTATTGTGATTATTGTTTATTTAATTGTTACCTATTTGCATATCTTGGTGCATCTCTCTCTCTCATATCCTATTTCTCTCTCATTCCCCTCTCACTCTGTCCCTCTTTTGTTTCCTCCCTCCCTCTCTTGTTTCTCCTCTCCATGATCCATCTCTTCCTCCCTCTCTCATCTCCCTCAGTCTCTCCCTTCCTCATTTCCTCTCTCCATCTCCCCCTCCCTCCATCCTTCTATCCCTCCCTCTCTCATTTCCTTTCTCCGTCTCCCCCTCCGTCCATCCCTCTCCCTCTCTCCCTTCCTCTCTCTCATTCCCTCTCTCCATCTCCCACTCCCCCTCTCCTCTCCCTCTCTCTCATTTCCTCCCTTCATCTCCCCCTCCATCCATCCCTCCCCTCTCCCTCACTCTCTTCCTTCCTCTCTCATTCCCTCTCTTCATCTCCCGCTGTCCCTCTCCTCTTCCTCCCTCTCAATTTCCTCTCCCTCCAGCCCTCTCCTCTCCCTTTCTCTCTCCCACCATCCCCTCTTCCTTCCTCTCTCTCGTTTCCTCTCTCCCTCCCTCTCTCTCCTTTCCCCCATCTCTCTCTCCCCCTCCCCTCTCCATGTTTCACAGCAAACGACAGACTGTACACGTCACAGTCCCTCTAACCTCTGCTTGGAGATAACCCCAGCCCACCACACACCCACGTACATGTAATATACACACCCGCAATCCTCCCTGCCTGGTCTATATTAAGGTATATCCTACAACGTGTCGTCACATATGCTAGACATATACATTACATTTCCTACGTGTAAAATGCCACGTGTTCATTGTAAAATGGAGGCTGTGGTCGGATCTATAAAAGGACTTGTCGATAAAACGACGCAAGGAACAGGCACAAGCTAAGCCAGGAATATTCTACGTCATGAATATTCATAGTATTCTACATGTCAAAATTAGAAGATACGCACAATTTATGCACGCAAGTGAGCGATATTCTAGATGTCAAAATTAGAATATTTTAGACGTCAAAATTAGAGAAGAAGATTTGTGGAATGGAATTTACCTAAGGTCTTATCAGTCAATAACGGGGAGCTTAATCATATAAGTTCCTTGTCAATAATAAGACGGATAGTTACGTGCGTTAGTGAGGGATATTCTAGATGTCAAAACTTTGAACATTTTAGACGTCAAAATAAGAGACGTCGAAATTAGAGAAGACAAACTGGAAAGGAATTTACAAAAGGTCTTTTCGATGATAATAATAAGACGCTAAAGGATGCCCTATTGAAGTGTCAATACATGTATAAGAAAGGAGGTATTATATATGTAACTCAAAAGGACTTGTCAATAATAAGACGTATAATGATGAATTATGTTAGCGTCCTAAATGTCAAAATATAGAAAGCAGATGTTATGAAATGTTTTACAAAAGGTAATAAGACACATAAGGATAAATTACGTGGGTGGGGGTGCGTCAATGGAAAATATTTTCCACACTTCCAATCGTGAATATATAACCTACTATATCGATCCCACAGTTTCTAGGTTGTGTTCTTTCAGCAAACGTAGCGACTGTAGGTAAGTATACGTAGATATACACGTAAATGGTATATTTGATGACGATGATGATCTTTATTTGCATGTTCCTGCCCTCATGGGCTAAATGCTACTCTCCAAGCAGAGGTTAGGCTCCGGTTGTTTTTGACGTTTTTAAGGCGTTTTTATCGGGCTTTCTATTTTGTACTGAAATCTTGATGTCCCATGAGACCGATACAAAACACCTCAGTTTCAGTTCAATTCAGTCATCCATTTTCTGGTGACAAACGCCTAAAAAACGTTAAAAAAAACAGTTGAAGTCTAACCTCTGCTTGGATAGTAGCTAAATGCAGCAAGTGTTTTATTGGATACTAAATGTTATATATATATATATACTGTTACATGTAGTATTTATTACAAGTGAACAATTTGATAAACAAAACATCTGGAGCTATTCAAGTATGATCGGTACAATGCCAACTTGTGTGTACAGTGGTCGCTTTGCGGTAATCTCCAAGCAAATTCCTCCGGTGGCATAAAACAGTAACATAAGCTGGGGAAAGACTTCAGCCGGCAGAGGGGTAAAATTGGCCTTCCCAGCTTATGTTACTGTTTTATGCCACTGGAGGAATCTGCTTGGAGATTAGCTTTGCGGCACGTGTGAGTTCGATCGAGGTCAAAGATTCTAAAAAGTGGTAACGTTACATGTTGGGATGCTGCTGCAATCTTAAGTTTTTGCGAAAGGGTATGGTAGTTGAACACACAACTGTGATTGAACAAAGCCGTGTGGCACAGGCCTACAGAAACGGAGATGGGCGCAAAGACATATAAATGGTGATTATTTTTAGAGAGGCTGTTTCAACCTATGACGTGGCGGGTGTTGAATACCTTATAAATGTTATCCTGCTGTTTTTAGTTCTTGATGGGGGCCCTAATGCCCTTTTGCGTAGAGCGTAATCGGCCGTTTTAATTTTACGTAGAGCGTAGACGGATCGCTTAATTCAACGTAGAGCGTAATCAGTGCATTTTGCGTAGAGCGTAATTGACTCTTTTAATTCTACGTAATGCGTTGTATCTCCCCGGAATTTACCGTAAAACGCAATGGATGAATTGTGCGTATAGCGTAATCAAACCTGCCCTAACCATTGCCCAAAGTCCCGTCAAAATGCAGGAAATTGCGTTTCAGAGGGTCGAGATTTCAAAATTTCCGTGGACCTACTTTGCGACGCCGGCACCATCTGCGCTCCTGCGCTCACGGCAACATGGTGAAAATATGTTTGGGGCGTCGCCCTCAAAAACTTAAACTATACACAATGTATTTTCAATAGAAATGGCATTATAGATTCGTCAATGAAGGTTAGACATCCAGGTAATAAGATATGCCAAAAACAATACTCCAGCAAAATCATATCTAGTTGCTTATTTTAATTGAGTAACTGTTGCCCCTCAAATGCAGGAAATAACGTTTCGGAGGGTCAAGATTTCAAAATTTTCCAGGGGAGCATGCCCCGGGACCCCCTAGGATTGTCGCGCCTTCGGCGCTCATGATGATAACAATTCGATCAGCAATATTGCGCCCCCCGCGTTAGAAATTTGCTGCCACCGCCTCTGCCACCGGTTACAATTAATAATTCTAACTCAACTTTTGTCACTTCTAAGTATCTTAAATACCATCTTTGACACAAACGCCCAGTCACTCGGTGATAAGTTCTGCATAATGTGTGCTTTCAAATTTAGCGTAGAGCGTAGAGAGGCTTCCTGAATTCAGCGTAATACGTAGCCGGCCATCAGAATTTAGCGTAGAGCGTTGTCGGAACCCCCCCATTGGGGCCCTCCTTGATATGCTTCCAGATAAAACAAGTTGTTTGCCAATGCTATAGGTCAACGTGCTAAAGGTTTGCTCGGCAATAAAGAGAGGGATTTTCAACCCTAAAAATAAAACATCAAGGATATGATACACGATGTCCTTAGCCTGGGTACCATCCTATTTCCACCGGGGCTCCTTACACTCACTTCCCTAGGGGGTAGAGAGTGTAAGGAGCCCCGGTAGAATACGGATGGCACTCAGGCTACGATGTCCTTGCAACTAACTGTAAAACGGGAGCGACGTATAAGATCATTGATAACGCTACTTCACCTTTATTCGAGGGGTAACCTATATCCGTTGTGTAAAAGAATACGTAGGATATCAAGGAAGTCTTCAACCTCCTTGTGGATATCAAGTCGACGGACGGTGTTTTCAAATTGATATCATTTTCAAAATATTGTAGTTTGACTTGATGCCCCTATGTACTTAAATAATATCGTTGTTTTTCAACTCGAAGAGCGTGCTACCTGGAGCAAGGGACTGAGCTCCTGACCTAAGCACATAGGCAGGCAGGATATACAAAATGCGACTTACTAGTACCCCAGTACCCCAAAGTTAAAGGTGAACTGTTGTTAAAGTTTTAACTTTTTCGTTCTTACAAAGCTTTTGTTTGATTAAGTGAAAGCTATGCTCACTTGTCATTGATGAATTGTACTCTACACCATGTTGTAATTTGTTACTAATATATTAACTTTTCGTTGATACATGTACACTTTTAACAACGATGCTTAGTTGATTGCCCTGAGATTTAAAAAGCTAGCTTCACTCAGTGAATATACAGAATCCAAAGGTCCATGTCATTGATAGATGATATTGTTGAACAACAAAACAGTATTGAATAGCTATATTTACTTTTCTCTGAACCCAGGCTGAAAAGCATTGTAAGTCGCATTGATAAACAGTGTTTAACAAGCGTCTGGTTGATAATTGATATGTAACTAATGCCCTTTTTTTTGTCCATTGGCTAAAGCATGCCCCGTTGGCCGGGGCAGTGTTCACACGTAGTCCACGTATGGATCCATCCAATACAGGGGTAACTAATATGTAATTTTTATATTAAAAAGTATGTTTTGTCCTTACAACTTATACTTTTGTCATTCGTATCAAGAATAGATAAATCTAGTTATAATGAAATAGAAGAATATATGTAAGATATGCATACTAATTCTTGTAGCAAACATTAGGAATAGAAAATCACCCCTACGTAAGGGTGAAGTGAACTCGTCGCTAAGCACGCATCCACGCAGGGCGTGCACGCAGTGACGGACCGGCTATTTGTGCCAGGCATGCCCCAAACACAGGCACATCACGCGTTAAAAACAACGAGAAAAAACACCGCAAAACCACCCAAACGATACCCAAACATACTCCTTTAATAACAAAAACATCCAATAATACTTAGAACTCAATATAAAGTCGTTAGAGTGCGTAGAAGCGGACGATTTCTCTCTAGGCTTGTGTATCATGAGGCAGATCACTTCGTGTCCACGTGCACAGCATGTGTACCCCTTCGTAAGCATGCGCGCCTGCGTTTTACAAGCCCGTGATCATCTTGGGCTTTGCAGGCGGATTTTCTACATTGTTTGCTCTCTATTCGTTTGTTTTCACTGTAGAGAACCAGCTCTTTAAAAACAGGTAAGGAAATAGGTACGTATTTCATATTGTAACCTTAGTAGATGTCTTTGGATTAGCAAGGTGATATCAAATACTAAAGGCGCATTGCTAGCAATACACGTGCTCAAAATTGAGGGCCTAGCATTCTTTCCTAGCTATTTTTGACGACGTTATGTGTTTGGCTACCATATTTTGTTGTTCAGTACAGTCTCTACTGTTAGGTCTTGTATTCATTTTCCTCCATACTGCAATGATAAATGTTTAACACGTTCTATGAATCTGTTCTTGCAACATAAAATCTTTTCGTCCTTGGTTGGATATAGTCGCTTTGTCTGTTAAGCTAAGCCAGGAGTGTTCGGTGTTCTGAAGAAAATTAAAATTCTACATCTAATTCTAAAGATATTGATATTATACATTGGTCACAGTTTGTTTGGACTAATGTTTGCTTGCTGAAAATCTAGAAAATTAGGCGCCAAAAATGCAGCTACAGTAAAACGCGGGAAAATCCAATGTGTGTGCGTGCCTGTTTGTCTTTTCGGCTCATCTTTCATCTAACAGCTGTTACGTGATGTCTTCAATCTATTCTTGTCTTACGTTGAAGAAGACTTCGGTACCTTCTATGTTTACGAAGAAGCTGGTCAATTAGAAATAAAACGAATGCAAAAATGAGGGAGTTTTGCAGTAAACACGTTGAAATGGCGATGACCCAGCGTGACCTCAAAAGGAGAGCTGTGATTGGTTGGCTGGTAGGTGTGGCGAGGGGTGTTGTTTTCCACAAGCTTTCAATCAGTTTCAGTGTTAGGCCAAAGGAAGTTAATTAATTGTTTTTCGGATTTAAATATTTGACTGATGCTGAATTGAATAATCAACATAAAGACAATGTGAAGGGAAAATATTGGGGTTAAATATAGGGGTCATTCATTTGATTTGAATCAACTTGATTCAATTCTAATAGCTATTATGCATTCACATCTGCCATTGCAACTGAGCTCATTTTTTTTTTCAACCTTTATTTAATCTTGAAATTTAAGAATTTAAGAGTCTCTTGCAAGCTGAATTGCGTCACCGTTCAAGCCTACTGGACACTTTTCAATTCTGTTCAATCCAACCCACTCCAAGAGGTGGATTGGGTCAAATTTTGCTGTAAATTTACATTTGGGAATACCTACATGTATTGTCCTATTCTAAACTTAATGATTCAAATTGGCCCTTTGACTAAGCAAATTCAATTGATTTACATTAGATTTTGCCAAGTGTGAACAGGAATTTGACTGTCAGAAACAAGTTTTAGCTATAATGTTATTCATAATGCAATTTTAACTTCTTTGGGCAATTATACTTTAACAACGGAAACCAAGAGAATGATTTGTTGTGGTCTTGTTGGACATAAAGTTTCTGATCTGGCAGTAAACCTTGTTCAAACAAAACCAGATTTGTTTTTCTGGCATTGTGCCTACTGTCCACATGCACAAAGCATGATCACATTGTCGTAAACACAGCAATTCAGAAGTTCGAATCTCATAATCATTCATAATCATGTACATTGTATTTTAAAATCTGGTATAACTTACCGGAAATTTTATCATCTTTTATATTTCTCCAATTGAGCTATTAAAGCTTGTTATTGACGTAAATGTATTTAATTTTGACACCCCCGTTATCCAACTTGGTACAGCCTGTAGGTTTGAGCTAAGGACCCAGTTGGCACCACATGTCCCTGTCAATAGCAAGTCAGCAGTTTCTCTTTACTGTGTACTCAGGAGGATGATCTTGCTTTGTCAGTTGTGTATCTATCTATCTAACCAGTTTATGCCGCTCCCTTTACCGATTCTTGACTTTTACCTTTTCAGTTTTTATGGTCCCTTAAAATATTAAAGTTGCCAGTACATCTGTAACAGATGCTTAAGGGACAGTCAGGGTGGTGCCCATCTCCTTTTCTATAGCCCTTGGGCCACACATTTGTGTAAGCCACAACAGCTGGTAGCGAGCCTACTGGTTGGGGTGTGTGTTTAGCTCCCATAGTCTTCCTCATTAGTGCTGAGTGCTAAGCATCTAGAAAGAAGCATGTACCATTTTTAAAAGTCTTTGGTATGACTAGGCGGGGGATCGAACTCACAACCTACCAAATGCAAGGCGCACACCCTACGGACTCGGCCATTTTTTTTATATAGGGGTGGGTACAGAAAATTCAAATACAGGTACAGTTCAGGTCCAGAAGATCAGGTCCAAGTCTGGACCTGAACCTGGACCTGATTGTGAAAAAATATGAATGGGTGATACTGAAAACAATGGTCATCTTACCATCCGCACCTAGAATACTGTAAATGTAGAAACTTTTGCGATGGTTTAATGTTCGCGGTTTTCGCGTTGGCCTGAGACAACAGTGCATGGTGCTACCGCAAATTTAAAACCTCCGCAAAAAGTCCTTTTTCCCGCTACCTCGAAATCAAATCCCCGCAAACGTAAATGCATTTACAGTATCTGTGCAGGATATGCCTTGGAGATTACAGTAGTTTGTTGGGAAAACTGCAGGAAGTCAATGAGATTTGAACAGTGAAAGCGATACAAGTGTAAAATTTAGGAAATGCTGATATTCCATAACTGCTCAAAAACCTGAAAAGTAGGCTGGAATGGCTTTTTATTGACAAGGGATGGGCCCAGGGGCATTCTGTTTTAGTGTTTAGACAAAGGTACTGTAAATACAGAAATGTTTGCGGTGGATTAATGTTCGCGGTTTTCGTGGCGGCCGCTTCACCGCGAATTTTAAACCACCGCGAACATTCTTTCCTAACAGTAAGAGACTACAGTGCATGGTGCTACCGCGAACTTAAAACCACCGCAAAAAGTCCATTTACCCGCTACAGCAAAATTAAATCCACGCGAACTTAAATGCATTTACAGTAGTACTTATAAAAAGGTCCAGTAATTAGGGCATGACACAAACAGGTGCCAAAAGGGCACAAAGGTGCTAGGGCATAGGCATCTATAATCAGGTCATCCACTGTTTATTAATAATTAATAGTGAAATGTCTCAAAATGTCTCATGATTTTATACTCCTCAGTCCTGGTATTGTATAAAGTGAAAGCCTATGACAAAACCAGGCTATTTCATTTGTCATATTCACTCACTTGGTCCCATAGCCAGTAGCCATTGTCTGTCTGTCCACAAAGGTTCTCCACCTCTGACAGCTAGTTTGGTCAGTACTCGTCTTATTATAATAAGTTGTCTAAAAATTAACACCACAGGAACTGAGGAAGGCATAGTATTTGTCAATTAACTTCTTGAACGTTGGACATCCAGGTAATAAGATATTCAGGGTTCTAGCCAGGATTTCAATTTAGCGTAGTGGGAATGGTATGGTAGCGAAGCGACCAATCAGGAGATTGGTGTGGAAGGGGGGTCTTGGCCCCTCCGCGGTGAGATGTTGACAATGTAGAGTTAAAAGTTAAGTAATTTGAAGGATTTTTTGGTCAGTTTTGAATGGCATATCATCATATTTCATTGTTCAGACATTGATTAGACGTTATTGAACAAGCAAATGATAGCAAACCACCACTACACTAGTGAAAAATTAGCGTAGTGGCCCATATTTTAGCGTAGTGGTCACAAATTTTAGCGTAGGGGCCCACTACGCCAAAATGCACTAGCTAGAACCCTGAGATATGCCAAATAGTTATAACTCAAGCAACCGGATAATGATTTTCCAAAATCATATCCAGTTGATTGAGTACTTGCAGCAGCTTAATTGCTATTTGGTGAAAGCTACTATAGATTATAGTATAAGGCCCCGTTCATGATACAAAAAATGAAACGGTTCTATCGGTTACTATCGGTTAGGCCAGCTGAAACGGATAAGTTTTGTCATCATGGACGGTCCGAAACGGATCTGAAGCGATAGGAAACGGTTTGTTCGGAACCACCTCGCGAGGTAGTATTGAAACGGTTTCTTCCTTATCCGGAATTGCGAATTTGTATCATGAACGCAAAAGCGGCGCGATCCGTTTTACATCCGGGCATGTGCGTTCATATTTGAGGGCGCCACGGGGAAAAGTACAATTTTTAATCTGTCATTCGGGTGTTTCGGCCGTGTTTTCAATTGTAAAATTCGTTTTTATTATCGGGCCGCCACCTAGTCGAGTGAGGAGCCAGCAGTCCTGATATCGCAAGGGGAATGTGTCAGCAGATCCAGTGGAAATGTCATAGCATGGCATATATCGGGACCACAATGTTTTCAGAGGCATTTTCAATGTCATAACAGAACCCAGCTTCGAATACAGTAAGACATTGGTTCAATTTCGATCAAAGACCAACAATCTGATACAGAAGTACAAGTTTGGGCAAGATCACAACAACCTCAGGGGTCAGAGGTCGCATTTCCGTGCATTACCATGCCTTTTCAAGGAACTGAAACGGTTTGCAAGTTTGCATCGTGAACGCAAAATGCAAACCGTTTCCTGTCGTTTGCTGTCGGATTTCCAGGCCTAACCGATAGAACCGTTTCATTTTTTGTACCATGAACGGGGCCTAATTGTCTTTCCCTTCCTTGCAAGAACCGCTAATTATTGGTTTAGTTGTCTGACCAGTTTTTCTCCTGAATAGTCTAGCTGACCTACTAGTAGGAGGTGTTACTAAGGTTCAACCTGCTTGAATTGTAACAGTGGTGTTCAAGGACTGCTAAACCGAAGACGCCTAACGGCTTAAGCCTTTTGGCCGAACGGTTTGCACGTTCGATTTGTGATCCGGCTGCCCGGGTTCGGCGCGGGTTCGAATCCCGGGAGTCGGGGTGTTGTTTCTTTCTGTTCTACTCGCCCCTCTGGTTGTTTCAATGGTTCCCACGCCGGCCCTGTGATTAACAGGCTAGTATGTGCCACACAGGGATGTCGATCTCGGAGATTCGAGGACGAATCTTGAAAAGAAAAGGGGGAGTAGTGTAACAGTGGTGTTCAAGGACTGCTAAACCGAAGACGCCTAACGGCTTAAGCCTTTATGGCCGAACGGTTTGCACGTTCGATTTGTGATCCGGCTGCCCGGGTTTGGCGCGGGTTCGAATCCCGGGAGTCGGGGTGTTGTTTCTTTCTGTTCTTACTCGCCCCTCGAATTTCTACAGAATTGACTTGAGTCAAAATGTATTCTCCTTTCGAATTACTGTTGTCTTGCAAAGATCCTTTGGTGTTAGTTTTTAACACCTATTTGAGAAGATCAGTGTCAAATGTATAACTCTCTGTTGTGACTGTAACTGGTAAGTATGCAGGTATGTAGTAATCTGTAAGTTGATTTGCTTGGCTACCATGTGTTTATGAAAGTTGATCATGCTGGTAGTGGTATACCTGTCATTTATTCATTAGGACTTTTGAAAATGCTCTATTGTATCAGCTTTTGTTCAACATTGATGCTTGAAATTGTATCCTGCATGCATATACTCATGTAGGAAAAGTGTCTGCTACCGGGTAAATGCTTAAAGGTGGTTACCAAGTATTCCAATTACTGGTACTTCAACCCTCCCAATTCTCAATTTATGGAACTGAGAGTACCATATTCTTCCTTTGAGATGGCATTTTTGGAGACAAAATGTGTTTCAAAAGCTGAATCATTGAACATACATGTAGATTTACTTGCAAGTACTAGTACAATTTGACTGCCTAAACCACTGTCTTACTTTGACTTTGACTCGATTCTATTTTGATCCACAAATCTTAGCTTGGCATTTCCAGTATCAGCTTCCTGTGGTCCTATACATGAAGTGCATCTGTTCAATACAATACATGTATGATTATGACAGACAGGGAAACCACAGAACAATCACACTAATTGTAATAATCACAATAGTTGCTGATTGTCTTCTTTTTATTTTCAGAAATTTTTGAAGACCACTACATAGGAGAGACTGCTAAAGACTGCCTTGTGATCTCTCCTGTATAAAAGGACCACTTGGTCTTTTTATCCAGAACAGAAGGTATTGTTGAAAAACTAGGAGAAAACTCACAAATCAAGATGATGGAAGAAGTATTGTGGGCGGTTATCATAGGTTTCATCATCGCATTCATCCTTGCGTTTGCTGTCGGAGCAAACGATGTCGCCAATTCTGTCGGAACGTCCGTCGGATCAAAAGTCCTGTCCCTACGCCAAGCCTGCATCCTGGCTAGTGTCTTCGAGTTGCTGGGAGCGATTCTCATCGGCGCAAAAGTGTCGGACACGATACGGAAGGGAATCGTGGATGTGAATGTGTACAACGGTACAGAGGAGCTTCTCATGTTTGGGAATGTGGCTGCATTGTCAGGTATGTTTGATTGTTAGAATTTTCCAGTTACATGTATATTATCCTTGTGTGTCTTGAAATGGAATTGACTGGCTAGCTATTCTGGAACAAGTAAACTGTAATTTTTATAATTTAGCACAAAAAATTGGACTTACCCAAATTACGTCACAGCAGCTGTGGATTGTTCATTCCTTGACTGGAGCTGTTCAGTCGACAATTTGGGTAAGTCCAATTCGCTAAGTTGAAGCACATTACGCTTAGTTTCAACTAGCATTGAGCGCAACAGGATTTTTCACAGCGTAGGGGGGGCATTTTAACGGTGCAGACTTGAGTCATCTAGATGGATGTAAATCCTCCCCCTGAAAGTTTTTAAATCTATAACTATCAGAAACACTATTTCTTGCATTTTAAGGACCAACTGTTACCAAATATAGTCAAAGACTTTGAAATTTGTTACAACACGACAGAAAAGCCCTCTTCTACACTTCTTGACGCACAGTGTAGTGGCCCAAATCACATGTATTGATAGCATAGTATACAAATTACAGTTTAGTAGGCTCCTATGCTCAAATGCCCTGGCGAGAACCTTAACTTAAGTGTAATGGTATTTTCATTTACTTTTTTGCTTTCCTACCTTTCCATTCTTATGAATTTTTGTTTGACTTTTTATTGATTTCAGGCAGTGGAATCTGGCTGTTGGTGGCCACCTTTTTCCGCGTGCCGGTCTCGACGACCCACAGCATTGTTGGTGCTACCATCGGGTTCACTCTTGTGGCAGCCGGCGCAAACGGTGTCAACTGGTCCAAAGTCGGTCTCATCAGTAAGTCCTCTAGTCAAATATACAAAATGTACAATGTATTATATATGGCCGCCTCCTTCGGTCAATATTGACCATAGTAAAATCCTAATTGATATCAGCCCTACAGCGTCGACTGTGGCTTAACAGCCTTGTTGCCAGGTGTGCAGTTGGTACGTTGAACCCCTGGCCAGGATATGAACCCACGACCCTTTGATCCCACCATACCTGACACTTTTCACTTCTTTTAAAGGGCAATTACATCATAATTCTATTCTTGATCAAAAGGTGCAAATGATCACTTGAAGTTCTCAGGCTTCAAATCTCCAGTACGATGTTTCCAAAAGCCTGTCAAGTTGCTTTTAATTAGTAGTACTACTGTTAAACAGTAAAAGCCGTTTAATTGCACACCCCATTTGCCAGTGCATTTCGTGCAATTATCCGAATGGCGCAACAAAGCGAAGTTATTAAGCTGGACCGCACCACCAATGGATTTAATGATTTCGTGCAATTAACTGAAGTGTGCGATTATCCGTTGTGCAATTAACTGGCTTCCACTGTATTTGGCCAGCAGTACATTGTGTATACATACAATGTAGAATGGGGTTTGGCCATGGGCATGCCCTACTTGTACATGTATGTAAAGCATTGCCTTTAAATCAGAACCTTCTCCTTTGAGACCTGTCTCGGGATTGAAATTTGATTGTTGGTATTGGCGAAAAAAAAGTTTGAACTTCGTGACATGAAATTGAAGAAAAATGTTTCAATTTGTCAGTGTAAAAATGCCAGATCTAACAGCAAAAATTAACAACATGGGCGACCAAACTTTCCAAAGAATGATTGTGACGGATAAAGATTTATTGCTGGAGACAGCTATGCTTAGAATAAACATTCATGTCGGACAGTCCATTACTAGTAATAAACCCTCCAATTACTGGGGCTTAAAATTGGTCCATGGCTTTCAGGGAGGGTTGAGCCTATTTAATACTTGTCGTTACATGCAGTGCTAGAAATAGCCTTGCAGGATTGCCTAGGTGGCAACTTGAGTTCTTGAGATAAAAGACAGGTTGCGCCATCAACATTTCAGGTTGCCCCACTTCTAAGTCTAGTTTTTACTTGAAATTACCTAGTACTTACCCATCATCTTTTCATCAAGAAATGCATACAAAAGCTTATGCACACAGGTGAGAGAAGTCAGTGTTCCAACTGCAAAATTTCAGGTTGAGCCAAGCAAAATGTGTGTGCATTATCAAGTGTGCAAGTGTGTATTTTGAGTACTGACATGGATGTATATCCTTGATTGTGACTGCTATGTATACATGTACATGTATACATCATTACTAGCTTAGCCTTGTATTCATACTATTCTTAACTCCAGCTTGCTCCACACAAGGCTTAGCAAACAATTCTAGAATAGGACAGATTCCAAGCGATTTTTTAATGATGATCATCAATGTGTATTTATGTATAATTTCATGCCCTTCCTCAGTTGGTTCGTGGGTTATCTCCCCTGTCATGTCTGGACTCATCACTTCAGTCTTCTTCAAGTTTGTGGAGTTCTTCATCTTGAAAAAGGTAAGTACAGAGCTTTATTATCCTTGTGAAATCTAAGGAGCCCAAAACTGCACTGCTTCTTCCTTATATCAAGACTATAGCATGGTCAGGTCAAGAGATAAAAAAAACCCACAGAATTCCTGTTGCAGTACCAAGGTCACAAGGGGGGGGGGGGGGGGGCAAAGTTGATATAACCAAATATCATTACAATCCATCCAGAGGTTCAAAAGAAATGTTGAACACAAAAATACAGACAGACACATACATACACATCAAAAACAATACCTCCATTTTCGAGGTAAAATCGTACAAAAAAATTTATTGTGTGCCTGTGTGTGTGTGTCTGTTTGTGTTTGTGTTTAGGCCAGTATAAACCTTAATAACCTTTGAAGGATTGAGATGATATTTTGTATGTGGGGTCCCTTGTTAAACTCTTAAGATCTTCAGTATTGTTCTTAAGCCTACATGTATCTTTTATTTCATAGATCCATACATCAATTTTTTTAATGCCTTAAAGTGTGGCTATAGCTAACTCTAACTAATTTTTTGTTGTTGGTAGGTTAGTCCACTTGACATGAGAAAAGTTAAAGCAAGAGACAAACTGTTTTTGCCAAGCATTTTTAGTCAAACTAACCTTTGAACGTAAATTTTCCGTGTTTTTTTTAGGAGAATGCTGCTGAGAGAGGTCTGAAGTTTCTGCCAGGATTTTATGCATTCACAATCATCATCAACTTGTTTTCTATATTCTACTCAAGAACTCCATGTAAGTATAACTTTCACTTTAAGAAAAGTATTTTCAGTCGTATACGGTATAGTTTCACATTAAGCTAACATGTACTTTGTGATACTTTGTGACATTTTTTATATGCCAGTGACATTTATGATTGATAATGTCCCAGTGATAATTATACTCACAGCGTGTTTGTTATGTGTAAAAATATCATAACTTTACCACCATCTGTGACATCAGTCACGACTAGTCCATTTACACAGTGGGTGAGGAATGTAGAGGAATTCTTTCAAATGAGACCGTTGGTAGAACATAGAATATTGGAGATACTTTTTGCACAACTAGAATGCATCGGCTACATACATTTTGTATGGCAGCGAGAAGCAGAATTCCAGTTTAAAGCTCTGAGGAAGATACGTCAGCAGTTAACCCTTAAACTGCCAAGCCCGGGTATATCCAGGATATGTCCGGGATAGCGTATTCCCCCAAAGTAGCAGCTTTGCGCGTGTAGTGCACGAACCCCGGAAGTTAGGGACTTCAGCCTTGTTTTGGGGTTCTTTTTGGCGGTCAGCGGCCAAACCTAGCACTGGTAGCATTTTATAGGGCTGAAACTCTGGCAGTTTAAGGGTTTTAAGAGTCATTCTGGTTGTGCCAAAGAAATCTCCAATATCATGCTATGGGATTACCTTTGCCATTGTGAAGTCTTGAATTTCTTTGTTTTTTTTCCAGTGCTTGGGTTTGACAAGATTCCATTGTACGGAGTGTTCATCCTGAGTTTTGGGGGAGGGCTGATCATGGGACTGTTGGTGTGGATCTTTGTTGTTCCCTGGATGAGGAGAAAAATCCAAGGTATGCAGAAGTTTTAATATTTATCAGGAAATTGGAATACATCACACAGATGGATAGCATTGAAACATATTTAGACACTCTCAATGTAAATTGTATATTGTATGGTATTCAAGCAAAATCATAAGTGTAATGTTATGTATAAAATCATTTTCAATGTCCTTTCATTTACAATATATGGATTGTATTCAAATTCCTAGTAAAAAGAAGTGTAGAGTTTCCAATTGCAGTTAGGAGGGTAGGTATGGAGGTAGGGATTCCTTTTTTGTCTCATTTAAAAAAATAAGAATTGACTGAATTGATCCAACAAATGCAGTTAAGCAACGTAAAACTGAAATGCTCCCAGACACTGATCTTTTATATTATTTAATTATAGTCACTACAGGTTTTTGTTAGGTCCAGCTGGGTACCTAGCCCCAGGTGTAGTTGCCTTTGCATCATTTTCAGTCCTGCCTTCATGCATTCTTTCGCCTCTTTTGCTTCTCCTGGAGGGTTCACAGGTATACCCGGTGAAGGCCTGGGTTCTGATACTTATTGTTGCTTTGCACAAGGCTCTCTGGGCCTTTTTTCCTCATGATGCATATTTGCCGGTGGCACGGGCGACCCAGTATAAAAAGAAATGGCCAGCAAAAATGTGTTATGAGGAAAAGGCCCAGAAAGCCTGCTATGGAGGCTAACTTATAAGTATCCAAATTGTATGTACAGCATTTATGCATAATGTCAGTCCCTACTGGTGTGTGTAACAGTGGGGTTCAAGCACCATCAACTGACCAATCCAACTGGTCTGGACCTTTTAGTCTCTAAGTGGCTATGGTGTCAGATCCGTAAGCTGGTGGTTCTGGGTTCGAATCCCGGTAGCCACAAGACTGTACTGCTCGCCTCTCTCGAGTGTTTCATTGCAATGTGGTCAAAGGCACAAAAAAGTGGAATCCTCCTCTTACATACATAACGCTAGCATAACTATTGCTCTTTAATTCCCCTAACCAGACACTAATTTTCTAACCAAGATGATAGGTAGATATTCATATTTGTAAATGTAAGCTGAAGGAAGCATTGTTTGAAATCTCATTACTACCAGGGCTCGAAATACTTTTTTCTGCATACCTGCACCGGTGCAGGTAACATTGAAAATTACCTGCACCAGACAAATTTTACCTGCACCACTCTGAAGTTAGCAAGTATGGATCATACTAAAATTGTTGAGGAACCAGTGCTATTTGTTTCTTTATATTTCATAGGTGGTAACAGTCAATGCAGCTAATAACAATCCACATACACCTACATCACAGGAGACGTATGTATAAATTCAGTACATGGACCAGTGCAGGTTAGGTGCAGCAACCTCCTTGGGTGCAGGTAGACACCAGAAATACCTGCACAGCTCTAATTTTACCTGCACTAACCTGCATATGCAGCCCTGCTTACAAAATCTGGAAAGAAATGTCCCAGATTCACATTTATTTGATTTCAAGCATGTATTCCCTATTTTGACCCTTGAATAACATTTGAAGACTGCACCTTTCCAGACGCGTGTGGAGAAGAATTGAACCTGGTGGACTCAAAACCAGCAGTACCCCATGCGCGCCCTAATCCTGACCCTGGTTTGTCGTAATGTATTTGGTTATGGTGGGGGTTACCAAAACTTTCCAGAACCCTTTCCTCATAGCTCTTTCTCTGGACAAAATTTCCGGAACATTCCTTGCTATCAAATTTTGGTGTAAACAGCTTATGGTGTCCCTTTGAATGTCTGACATGTAACATATCAACACTTAAATTTAACCTACATGTATGTAACACTGATCTTACATGTACATTTATGATTTAGTATTTTTTTCTTCTTCTATATTCTGCCTGAATACAATGTATCAGCTCGTACATACAACATGTACCCTTAACAATTAGATACCGCTAACCAGTAAAATGTCGGTCAGAAACCTTTGTATTGATTTGTAATAAAAAGATGCAGTCTTTTCTCCACCCTTCTTGGTTTGCTCTGTCAGGTTTTTCACTTGTGTCATGCCTGTCCATTCTCTTTTATAAATGTATTATCCACCCATCTTTTCCATTGCCTCTCCTCTTAAAATTCTGTTTCCCTGGACGGTTCCTTGCAGGATAGTTTTGGCTAGTTCTGTGCTTGAGTCGACTGTATCTATCCTTTCAGAAATTCAAGAAGAATCCAAGACGGACCTATCCAGTCAGTCCATGTGGCGCCAATCCATCGAATACATCTCCAAATCATTCCCCATTACCATCATCGGCAATGCTGTCAAGTACAATCACGTCGACGATAAAGCTCGCTGTGACATCGTTAACGAGAAAATGGACTCTAACGAGGACGAGAATCTGATAAACGCATCCCTGCCGAACGGCGTGATCACGATTGGTTCTCCGAATGGTGTGATCGTTCCTGCTGATGCAAACATGAATGCAAAGGAAGATACTTACAGCCCTGAAGCCAATGGACATGTGTGCAATGGAGATGTCGTAAGCAATGGCAACGTTGTCAGTAACGGGGACATCGCGAGTAAAGAAGAGGTACATTATGGTACGCTGCTGTCGAAAGACGTTGAAGAAAAGTTTGAAGACCATGAAGATCCCACCTCGCATCTGCATATCGAAGAAGTGAAGGACAAACCAGAGGTGGGGAAGCTGTTCCAGTTTCTACAGGTGCTGACGGCAGGGTTTGGGGCGTTCGCTCATGGAGGCAATGATGTCAGGTATGGAACACTGTTAATATTTTTTATCCAGGGCTTGAAAATGATATTTTTAGATATCTGCTTTCATGCACCTAACCTAAGATTTTAGATTTACGGAAAAGAACTGGGCAAATAACATATTTTGAATGTCTAGTCAAAAGTAGAATGTATAGAAAAATGATTTTCTGCCCCTCTTTGAGAATTTGAAATTCTATGGCTAACTTCAAAACGTTAAATACGTAATTCAACAAAGGTTTCATTTTAGAAACAAATATACATGTACAAATTACATGTACACTGTACAAAAATTATCTTCTGCACCATTGAACCTACATGTACAGTCCAAAACTAGTAAGTTATTAGAATTTGAGTGTTAAAATTATAAAAGGAAGTCATAGTCCTCTAAAAGTTAAATGCATAATGTCATGTACATTTGTAGATTCTCTATTGTGCAATATCAAGTGTATGTGCAACCATAGGAAAAGCATGCTTTCCAATTTACATGCATTGTATTCAATTAAAGTTGTTTGAAAATATCTTTCTGTCTTCTTCTGTTGATGATATTACTTGTGAAGGTGTTTGACTTTTAAACCTAATCCAATTTTCAAACACTCACTGTGTTTCTACCTGTTACATCATGACCTGCAGTAATGCCATCGGCCCCGTGGTGGCGCTGTGGCTCATCTACCAGGAGGGTAGCGTGGCGCAGAAGTCGGCCACACCGCTGTGGATCCTGGCATACGGAGGGGCTGGCATGGTCTTAGGACTGTGGATCTGGGGACGCAGGGTCATCAAGACTATTGGGGAAGACTTGACCGCTATCACCCCCTCAAGGTGAGTGGAATGGTCCAAGTGACCCTATGAAGCATATACATTGCTGTATAGTACAATGTAGACATACAACATGTTGTTGCTGTTCAACTGTATGACCTAAAACATGTATGCTATGAACATATACAATGTTATTGGGTGGGCCGACAACTCTCTCTTTGCAGCCAGGGGCTGAATTTTGAGTTTAAAATACTGGAGTTAAATTACAAGGGTCTGGAGTGACTTCCATTTGGCACTAACTTAGGTGACCTCAATACGACAATGTCCCTAGGGTCTTGAGCATATGTCATTCAGCGCTAACTCACATCCTCAATACGACTAGCAATTGCTCTAACCGGCCCTACCAAAAGCTAGGTGCACATTTTCACCTGAGTGGAGGGAGTAAAGTTGTGTAAAGTGCCTTTCCCAAGGGCACAAGTTTGATGGCACATATGTAAACAGATTCCAACCCAGAACCTCTAGGTTCTGAATCGAACACCCTGCCAATTGTACCACAAGACCCCACCAAAAATCTAAATGCGGCCTTTCATGTACATGTTATATATCATAAAATGTAAGGTTAATTTTGTGCTTTGTTTCCACAGTGGCTTCACTATCGAGATCGGAGCAGCCACAACTGTACTTATCGCTTCCAATATTGGCATTCCTATCAGCACCACCCACTGCAAGGTACTGTCCTTAAACTTCTGTTCTTATTGATTAACCAATGAAAACTACATTAACTTGATTAAGCATGTGTTCTGTATCTGTGTCTATATAGCCAGCTTACATTTTACAACAGCAAAAAGGAAAGCAATCTCGATCCAATTTTAGCTCACTGAACAACTAGTCTTCCACTGCTTGTGACAGAGAAGAAAGACATTATGTACAGTATTTACAGGTTCATTGTACTGGGGAAATTCCCCTAGCTCTTTTTGATAAGCACAACAGCTTAACGTCCTGTCCTAAGGACTGCAACCCTTTCTGGTAGTGTACATGTCGGGTGAGCAACACAGCTGGAATCGAACTCGCGGCTTCTAGTCCCAGAGGCAGGGCTGCTTACCACAGGACTACGCACACTGCAACTATTTGCATGCACATGTAACACGATACAATGTACATTTGGGATTATAGATAATTTTATGAACACTCTTTATTTTCAGGTTGGTTCCATTGTCTTCGTTGGCTGGTTGAGATCGAAAGCGTCGGTGGACTGGAAACTGTTCCGTAACATCGTGTTCGCCTGGGTCGTCACTCTTCCAATCGCGGGAGGCGTTTCTGCGGGCATCATGGCCTTATTGCGACTTGCGCTATAATAACTGCCTGATATCTACTTCTCATGAGTGAAATATTGATAACGGTATATTCTATTGGAACAGAGATTGTTGACATGGTGTACAGAAGATAGATTTTTTGTCAAAATTCGCAACCCTCTGCCTTGAAACCTTTATATTATAAATGCCATCATATCAATCATGAAGTCGCTACTTGATAGACACTCTTGGGAACATAGATTGCTAATAATTAGGAGAGAACTGGAATTTGTTTTTCCTTCTGAGAAAGATTTAGCCACAAAGATTTGATAAATATAGAAAGGGCCAAAGTTATTTTGACCGAAATTCGGTCATTTATAACTGCTGTGGTAGGGTGAGACACTATCATGGAATGGTTGCATGGAAGGTTGTGAGAATTCACTCAGTAGTCTTGTTGCTGATAAAGCTCAGAAAAACAATGGTGTAGAAATTTTGCTGACTACACGAATGTTGTCAATGGCAGTTCTGCAGCCAAGAAAGGTTTTAGTGTTAAGTCTAACTCTGCACAACACCCTGTTCTCTCGACCAAACACCCAATTAACTATGCCCCAAACCCTGGCATGGTCAACTCAGCCCAACACCCTGGTCAACTTGACCCAACACCCTGGTCAACTCTCCCCAACTGGCCAGGGTTTAGATGATGTTTGGCTGAGTTGAAGCCAAGCACTGAATTGGTAAAGGGCAGAGACACCCAACATCTGTGTCCCCAAAAGTGTCTACTCGGTATCTGCTTGTTTTCTGGTGCCATTATTGTTAAGAACCACTAGCGCCTGTGTGTGCCAAATACTGCATGTTTTCACGGACAAACATGTCTACATACTGTATATACATGTATATAATCAAAACCGCTCTGAAGTAAGCAAATGGAATAGCTGTAAGTTGCTAAGGGGGGCCAAAGTTTGTGTGCTAGTATCGTTCAGAAATAGACTTCTCCCAGGGTGTCCATCAAAAGTAGCAGTAAGCCAACAAGAAAGTGCTTGCATCATCTGCACATTAGCAATTTTACTGATGACATGTATGCAGTACTAGTGTATATTTTGCCAGAGTTGTTTGCTATTGTTGGATGGGTCTATACAAGTAACTGTGAATGCATTTGAGTTCGTGGTGATCGAATTTTGCAATTATAGTAAAAGTAGTGTTAGCGGTGGTTCAGAGTCCACGAAAGTGCAAAACTCATTATGCTTCAGTAATGGAAACCCGGGTACCTTTATGGACAGCTACATGTAGTTGAAAACCACATACTAGTGACATGGCAACAGTACAGTATAAAGACGAACAGAACAGTTGCCTCCAACACATTATAATACTGTATAATATATTGAAGGTACATGTAGTGCTTTGACAAGGGACAGAAAAAAAAAGGAATTTTCATGGTTGTTTTTAAGTTGTGGTGAAAAAGTTATTGGAAAAATTACAAACATATAGCCACTGCAAACTTCATTGCATAATGCAATATGTATGGGATTGCTCTATGATATACCCACTTCTCAAAGTTGCCTTGATAATCAAGTTTTTGAAGAATCATGATAATCATGATGTACATGTATGGTTTGCTTGTATATTCTTATGCTTTAAAATTGACAATTTGTATGAGAAAAAAAATGATCACTGCAATGTTTAAATGGTGTTGTAAGAGATTTGTATAATGATAACTACCATGCCTTTAATGCAAAGAAATATGAAAAATATGTAAAAATTCTGTGATTATTAAGAATGCAAGACCACTGTTTTTCTATGATACAGCTAAATGTGAAAAGCAGACCTTGGTTAAACTTATGTGTGTCATGCAAAAGTTCTGCAGAAGTGTTAATGTTGATATTGAATGCTGTTTTGCTTGAAAAATGTACTGAAAAAGAATGTAAACTGCAATAGAATAAGGTTAAAAGCCGTTTGCACACGTTGTTTGTCCAAAAGACAACAGTGACATACATGAGATGTTCGTAAAAGTGGCGTAACATAGTAGAGCGTTGGCCTCTTGACTAATCTGTCAAAAGTGTATAAAAAAAGAAGTTACATGTTACGTTACAAGTTACGTGCCAACGTGTACATTTTTTATGTACCAACATTGGCCACCAAGAGTAGATTAGACTTAACTGCTGAGTTTTCAGCTTGCTGGTCATATATGGCTGTGTAGTAGTTGCAGTGCCTAAATGTATGAAGTTGATGAACTAACATTTGTATATAGATTGAAAATATTCTCTGTATGTGGTTGTAATGCACTAGACCAAGAATGTTATTATAACCTCAAGCCATGTAAGTCCAAGAAAGACTCTTTGGAAAACGGGTATTGTCTGACAGAAAAATAACTTGCCAAGAAGAAAATGACTGATATACAATATGTACCCCCAAATACATGTAGCAGTTACCGGTACTCATTCGCTATTTTGAGTATCTTATAAATTACCTGGATATCAAAGTCATTAACGCAAATGTTTAACGTTATCTTACAAGTAGTTTTCTGAAGAAACAATTGCCATAACTGTTGCCTTTATAACAAAATTTGGATCGTCAGACAACAATATGTTTTGAAATGCTATGTACATGACTTCTCTTGGTATATAGAAAATACTGTTGACTACGATTTTGTGGTATATATCTTGTCTAGTAATGACATTGGATAAACTTATTTAAAGTCAAAGCTTTCATAAAGTTTTATTTTAATTTTGTTTTTCTTCCATCAGAAATGAGATTTGTGTGAGATATATATTAGAAATATGATAATTTTCATACCAAAGAGTAAATAGACTGATGGGATTATGATTATATATTCATTGGAAAAAGATGCAATGTTTGAAAATTGTGTTGAAATCTTGATTGAAAGACCATATGCACGGTAAATGCACCTATGATGTGAAATTCAATACTTCTCCCATGGTATATAGCATGATCGCTATTGTCACTACTGGTAGAGTAGAAAATGTATTACAAGAAGGTGGAAGTTACATCAAATACATTTTCAAAATGTTTCTCTACGTTTTCTAGACTTTTTTGGTTGTATAATAGTAAGTAAATTTTATGGATAACATCTGCAAGCTCATTAATTTTTGAAACACGTCATATCAAATTGATTGTGCACCCAAGTGAGGGAACTTTCTACATGAACAATGTACATATACAAGCCATGAGCTATATTGAATAAAAAGTACAAAATTTGTAACTAGACTTTTCTGTGCTTCCTGAGTTTGTCTGGGTGATTCTTTATTAGGCCTAGGCAAAAGAACCAATTAGGTTTTTCCCTTTTCTTCCCTTCTGGCCAACGTGATCCAACAATTGAACCAAGTAACTAATACAGTTTACTGGAAGCAGAAATGCCCTAATACACAACCTACTACAATAACAATGGAAATCCAACCAAGAATGGTCATGAGTCAAAGCTAGATGCCAACCCAAGTCTGCTTGGTTTGAGCCGGTGGAGTCAATATTTAAAGTCAAAACTGTTAGGTTTTTCAAGCTCCAAGTTTCCTGTGCAAGGACCTTGAATCTATTGTTGGCCAATCGATACTGTTTCTGCATGCTTCTGGATATTGTTTTGCCAACCAAAACTTTTGCTTGGAGGTTAGAATATCTCCTTGGTAAGCCAAAGATGCCCTACCCATGCAGATTTAGAATTTGCAATCTTGCTTAAATATAGCATGGTAACTTTGAAAAGCCAGCAACAAACTGAACAAAATCTTAATAATACCTGTGCTGTGTTTACATATTTGCAGTCATTGCATGGTTTGAAATACTTTTTTCTGCATACCTGCATGTAACATTGAAAATTACAAATTTTATCTGCACCACTCTGAATTTAGGAAGTATGGATAATACTTCAATTGTTAAGGTACCATTGCAATTTTTGGAAATACTTTATATACATGTAAGTGGTAACAGTCAATGTAGCTAATAACAATCCATATACATCTTCATCATTTATGTATAAAACCCAGAACATGGACCAGTGCAGGTAGACATCAAAAGTACCTGCACAGATTTACCAGCACTGACCTTCATATGCAGGTGGTATTTTGAGCCCTGCATTGTCTTTCATGCTGACCAGAGCTTCCAACCCTGATAAAGTGCAACCAGATGTAAGTCCTGGCACACTGCCCTCTGTGTTGGCAAAATCATGGGCCATTGTGTATTGATTGTATTACATACTGTAGATGCAGAAATGTTTGCAGTGGTTTTATGTCCACAGTTTTCAAAGTGGCCTCTTCACCATGAACTCAAAACTACTACCGGTACCCTTAGTTTTCACAGTATGTGACGCTACCGTGAACACTTCATCTCCCTGCTTCCATGAAATTAAATCCCCACTAACTTAAAATACAGCACCCATTGCCACAAATGGACTATACCATTAATGTTTATAAAGGGAGCATGCAATCATTTTTTTTAAACAATTGCACTCGAGACTTAAATTGTATTCAGTTATGGGCAGACATGGTCTCATGTGGCATCTCACTTTTTTTGCTGACCAACCCCTAAAAAAAAATAAGGGTAGCAAAAGGTATTCTGCCATGTAAGGAGTCCTAAATGTACATGTGTTGATTACAATGCAAATCATACAAACCTTAACTTGTGTAGTAGTAAAAGAAAATGACAGTACACATCTTACTGCAGTTCTGTGGTCTTCTTTATTTGACAGATAGCTCCTCAACTCTCACATACAAAATCTGTTATATCTCTCAGTCTCTTATTAATCTGCTAAACATATGACAATCGTAAAGTAATCTTAATATGTTTTGATACCTTGCAACTCGCTACAACAGATCAAACTATTTTGTCAACACACACAAGAATTCATCTTTGTTGTATACATGTATTTTCAAGGGAAGACAAAGGTTTTTCTTCAGTATGTGCCATGGTAAAGTTGACCCAAAGTAAAGGCACTGTACGATCAGAAATTGTGATGTTGAGACTTTTTTTCTGGACTTTGAATGTACATGTACAACTGCAAATACATCCTATACAAGTTATTTCAAAGTCTCTTGTTTATGGATACTGTGGTGTAAGTCAATAACTTTTGTGATTTTCTAAATGAGAAGTGGACACTTCTACAAGACAGGCCGTGTATGGATGTCACTGCAAATCTTTGGCCAACAAAGGAAACATGCATAGTTAAGAAAGTGAGCTATCTGACAAAAGAAAAAGCATAGACCACACCTACAATGTATAACAAGGTTGGAAACCAATGTCAGATTTTTGCTTTTTTTCTCTTTTGTACCAAAAAAGTCCTCGGGACAAAATATCTTCTTTGTAATTTTTTCGTAGAGCAGATTTTTTATTATTTTTGTTTCACATAGGAATTAGTACATTGACTAGACATTGGTTTCACCAAGAATGGGAAAGCCAAATTTACAGAACTTGTTGCAAGTTGTTTCAACCAGTGTATTGGTGGAATCTGCAGCGGCGAATGCGATGCTAACTTCTGTGTGCTGGAGACCAGACTGAGCTTAGCTCTAAATTTGCAATTCCTTTTGCATAGAAAAATCAAACTGAGCTATTTCAATAGTGCTACTTCATAAATTCTTTATCCTCAGTACAACCGTGGAAGCTATAGTCGTGACACTTTTTTTCAGGACATCAACGCACAGAACAATTTTTTTTCTCACTTGGCCTGACTTGTCATATCTTCTTAGATGAAGCCAGAAAAAGTCAACATCTCTTATTGAAACATATAAAACATTTGGTATATAAAGTGCCCCTCGTTGGGATTTTACAAAATAATTTACACATATTCCTATCTATGGTACACTCTTTGTTGTCTTTATTCATTTTTTTAGAAGATTTGCACCAATACGCTGGTTGAAAAGATTTTTTCTGGCCGTTTGATGAAGAGGCTCTTTTTGTATATCAGTTGGTGTTTTAGCGTACAACGCACACACTCTTTCACGCATCCATACCAGTCATACTAGTATCACCCATTCATAATCAAGAATGGACATGGCCCCAGGGTTTTAAACATCAGCTTGGTAGCACCCAGCAAAACTATATTCATGACAGCATATATTCCTACTACACACAGCAACAAGTTTTCAACCTGCTTGAAACACACTTTTATATCTTTAAAACTAGACAAGATTTGAATGAATCGGTTTGGAATACCTTATTGCTGCATTGATTTACATACTTGTTCGGACCTAATAACTTACAATGGGTACTGTGTGTTGTTTGATTTTTAATTCTAAGGCATGTCCTTGACAGAGCGGGTGTAGAAATCACTTCCATCTCCGAATAATACGTTGTTTGCAGGGATTTCCGCAAGGCTGATTGGTTGGCTGATGGTTGCCATGGTGACAGGTCCTGGGGCCGAGGCTCGTATGTTCTCTCTTTCTCTCGCAGGCATCCACATACAGTCTCGTCCACACAGCAACGGCAGAAGCACACGCTCCTGCAGATACGGGCATTCCATCGGAATGCTTTTCTTATTACTCCTCTGCAAGAGAGAAAGACAAGAATATATCAAGTAGGGCCAAGATTTGTAACTGTATGCAAACGATGTGTCTAGAAATAATTCTGACATTCCTAACTTGGCTTACTACATGTTGTCAACTGCAACCTTATACTGTGAATGATGAATTTTTACATGGTTTAACGTTCGCAGTTTAAGTGGTAACCTCCTCATTGCAAACTTAAAACCACAGCAAAAGTACTTGTTTTGTCTTCTGCCCTCCTACCCCATTGTTCAACCACTAACTTACAATACATATTCTACAGCGAAATCAAATCCTCATAAACATAAAGGCATTTATAGGCACTGCTAGCCATGTTAACCTAGCTTAGTGGGCTGGTTCTATCGCAGACCAGTGTAGGTTACATTTTCACTAGCACTTAACTACATACGCAGGTAGGTGGTATTTTGAGCCCAGTAATACTAGAAAAACCAGACCACGGCTAGGAAAGAATCGTCAATAAATGACAAGCTTCATACAGTCAAAACAGTTATTAACTTCAACTGGTGGAAACTGTAGCCAGAAGGCAGGCATTTTTGTGCCAATATACAAGTCTCAATTGCAAGCCTCAAAAACTTCATATATTCAAAGCCTTGCAAGGGCCTTAAAAACACAACATAGCTTATGGAAAATATCAGCATGAAGATGAACTGATGCCAAAGTACCCCCCTCAATGCAGAATACAGTATGATCGCATTTACCTAAAATTCTAGACAAAATAATTATAAGCGCATTATAAAGAACAACTTCCCAACCCCCACCTACATATACATGGTATATGTAGGTAGCCCTATTTGAGTACATAAGGCCACACCAATTTAATTCGTTGGTTCTCGGAATCGCCGCTTCAAATTTTCCCAATTTAAAAAAAAAAAAAAAAAATTCCGTTCAGTAAAAAAATTATGCTGCAAAATTTTGGTTCCGTTAGAGAAACAGAACGTCTGGAAAGTACCAGTGCATTTACTTTTTCTCACCCCCAAGTCCTTTGTTACAAATTGATTCATATCTTTTTTGTTGCAAAGTATATTTAGGAACAAATAAATCATCGTAAAATGAGATACACATGGGCATAACATAACGTAACAGAACCAGAAGTTCAGCTGAGCATGTGCTCTCTCTCACACACACTTTCACATGCAAATTTTCAATTGAAACACAGAAATCGGCACCCAAACAAACAACTCAATAAATCACCAATACTTTTTCACTCATGTACCTCCATAGCCAACATGTTTTGATATGCCTGAAATGCCCAAAGCCTTCCAAATGGAGATGAAAATGAAGTCGAACATTTTCCCGGGCGGCCATTTTTCTTCTTCAGCTTTGTTTTGACCCTGCAAGTCAAAAAAGCGCCCCCACGCTGTTTGTAGTGGAACGGCAGATTTGGCTAGATACATGTAGTACCATTTCAGTGCTGATTTCAGTGATTGCATGTATCATTAGGTTTTTCTAAGGAAGTTTAATCAAACTGCATCTTAATTATTTGTCAATAAATAATTGTACATGTAACAAAAAGAGAATAAACCTATGGTTTATACAACATGTAGTTCAGTACTTTGGCTTGTTCATGTATTTTTGGGGAGTGGAAGTATTTGTAATTTTGTTTCCAATTTGCACCAGTTGACCATGAAATGTATTTAGAGCCTTGGATAGACAGATTCTTATCAACTCAGAGAGCAAATAAGTCTTCCAGCAATGGTATTTTATTTCTAGAGGCAAACTTAAATAATGTTTGTTGTTGTCATTGCATCTCTGTAAAAATACTATATTGGTCTACTTGAGAATGTTTTGTGAACATTTCTGTTTACTGTAGCAACTGTACATAATTTAATGTATATTGTGCAAATTTATGCCAACATGCAATTTTGCATGTAATTTTAATTGATTATTAATAATAACTATTTCTAGCACACGTATACCATGGGTTCAGGTCTAGACTAACCAGCCTGGACCTGAACCCAGACTTGTTGCATTTTTTTTTTTTTTTTTCGCCCTGTTGCTTCAGTTTTTTTAGGAAAAAATCCGAGAACCAACTAATTAAATTGGTATGGCCTAAACAGCAGAATACAAAACATGGCAAAGCTACAAAATCAGACAAAAAATCAATGATTTCAACACTTATATGTGTTTAAGCATTAACAACTTCCTAAAAATAATCAGTCAACATGATTGATGATATAACAAAACACTAAGTATGTTGGGTGAAATGACATCATTTTGTGATAATGATGAGAACAAAATGAAACTTAAAGTAGCCCTTTGCAACATGTAGACCCAGCCTTGCAACTGATGCTAAGATAATGTATTTCAAACTACTGTCGTCTGTCATATTCCAAAACAGAACCCCAAAGGACAAAACACATCATTCATTAAACCCACTATGCAACTAGGCTTTGGCAACAGTTACTTAAAATTTGTCCAATTGGCAAAATGGCTAACAAGTATATAAAGTCATTGAAAACACAAAAACATGGCATAGGTGAAATAATGAAACTGTAAAACAAAGGGCAAATGCAAGTTAAAACCACAGATATGCACTGGAAAGCCTGTGTTTTTAGCCTTGTCTTGTGTGAACCATGGCTACAAATTTTTTTAACTTTTTCCATAGCTAGCCCCCAACAGACCCCGGACGAGAAAACACATAGCTTGTCGTACATGCACTACCAGATAGGTCCACTGCAGACTCTCCATCGTTCACATGGCCGTTGGGGGCGGAGCTAGCGGGAAACGGGGAGACGTGGCTCCCTCGACAGAGCTGTGCGTCAGTACTAGTACTACCTCCCCTACAGCGGTAAACGGTACAGGACACACAATGGGTGGGGAGAAGGGTGTGGTGTAACATGGCACTTTGCACAACTAATTTTCCTTGTGTTTTTACATTTTGTCATTTTTCTTACAAAGCTTCCAAACATCTTTACAGGAGTGATGACAGTAACTTTGTTCCCGGCTTCAGAAAATTACTACCAGTTCAGTTCACATGTCCAGGAAAAACAACATGTATTAAAGTAATTTTTGCTTAACACCAATGCAGTAAGGGTTGGTGGGCATTTTTTGCAGTCAAACTAATCGGGATACCAAGACAATTTCTTAATCCTCTCCCTAGCTGCTACCTAACCCCACAACCAATGACAATTGGTACCAAAAGATACACCATAGGGAGAAGATTAAGTATTCAAAAGAAAGTACCGTATATTCTCGAATAAAGTACGCACCCCAATTAAAGTACGCACCCCTGATTTTGGACAAGTCTTAGACAGATCTTTGGGACTGAAGGGTAAAATGGAAAAACTCAAATAAAGTACGCACCCCTTCTCCACCAATTTTGAACAGACCTTTAAATGGATAAATTCAAATTTATGATGTTTTCCCTCGGTTATTTTGCATAAGATAACCTGGAGAATTGCCTACTGCAATTATAAAATCACTGTGAACTGGTAGAAGAAATCAGGAAAAACCAGTTGTACAAGTCAAAGTCACTAACTCAAAAGGATGGTATGCAAATGCCAATCTTATGTAAATCATGTTTAGACAATTTCTTTGTTTCATGTTTAGACAACTACAAGACAACAACAATGTGCATGTTTTGAAAAATTACTAGAAGTGTAGCTCCACCTTGCTTTATTTTAGGCTTTTTTTTACCATTTCTCTGTGCAGTGACCTCAAATGAAGTACGCACCCCAACTTTGGCAACAACTTGTAGCACCTTTTCAATTTTGAAAAGTTAAAAAAGTGCGTACTTTATTCGAGAATATACGGTAAGTTGGATTTGTCATAGGGCATATAAATTAAGAGCCAAGGGGTTTAATTACTATAAATAAGACTGAATGACTCAAAAAGTATTATTCTACTTGGCATGGACAGCATAAAAAAGACAACATTGCACTTCATATAAAGTACGTACAGTATGTGGATACAGACACATCTTTCTGGGTTTGAGAGTCTGCAGTGGAATCAAGCACTCATTGTTTTGGGGACCAAATTGTACATCACTCTATAATGTTCACTGCTACTGTATACAACTAGTTGGGACTTAAGGAAACTTGGATTGTTAGAAATTAGTTTGAAATGTAACCAATAAATCCCCCAGGCATATATGCATGCATCCCACATGGGTTTACAATGACAACACCCATCAACACTACTGCAATGACTGTTCTCCATAATACATGTAGTAAGCGCGATAATGACATTTGCAACAGTTTCAAAGATAAGCTCACACTTTCAGTGAATCACAAAAACTGCTTGTACCAAAGAAGAAACCTGCGTCACTTCTGCCAACATCTGAACACGTTAGAACATGTTTGATGTGTGCACGAAATTAAAAGTGACATATATTACTAATTGTTCAGGGAAAGTTGCAGGCAGTTTTTGTGATCGGCATAAACTTGACCTGATAAATACTATACCAAAAATCCACTACAAAAGCATTGACCAGTATGATGGTAGGTATTGTACAAAAAGAAGGGATACTGCTAGGGAGAGCAGGCCTCACCATGGACTCTTAAGCTTGCGGATTTCCTTGGTAGCCCATGTGGCGAGTGTTTTTGTCTTGGCTGTCTTGGAGCGCCGGCCCTCCTGCAGGAAGTCTTGGATGGTCTGTGTCTCCACCAGTGGAATTATGTCGTTCCCAAAGGCTGTCACCAGGTCACTGCAATGGGCACAATTCAATAGAAAAATCAAGTCAAACTTTACTGCACAGCAACTGTATAGAAAGGTAGTCTCATAAGGTTGTAGGGGCAGTGTTTTGTTATCCACTGTGTCTGGGGTACGGTATTGGAAGGCCATCCCTCTTCTTCCACCATGTTTTATCTTCTCAATGAAAGTCAGGTACCAATTTGTACACATGCGTGGAGTTTAGTCAAGTGTCTTTTCTAAGGACAAAACATCTACTCTGACCATTAATGCCAGAAATCAACCCCGTGACGTCTTGGTCAGGTAGCCTAGCACTTGGAAATTCAGACAGAGAGGTGCGGACTGTTTCCCTGTCCTTGGTGCTGACCATATTTCCCCGTCCTTGGTACTGACCATTTTTCTGTTCCTACTGCTGATTGTGTTTTACCACTTTCAGACATCTTGTTAACACTTTCATTTCCATATCTTTTGCCTTTTCAACTATTCCACAACTTCCTCCAATGATCCATAATGACAAAAAATGCTAGTAATGCTAGTCTTAACATAGTTCTCCAACTGTAAAACATGGACTATTGCAGCTATATTTTAGGATACTCACCCTAATAGGCCAGAACCACAGCACACATTGCTATCGGAATGGTCCTCGTCCTTGGCAATGTGTTCGATGAATTTGATGATGTAAGCCACATGTGGCTGCAGCATGGCTATGTCTGTAAACAAAAGAAAAAAAAGGTCACAAACAATTCGACAAAAATCAAACTTAACCTTTGTCTTCCAAACACCTATACTCACATCAAATATTCTTACAATCCATACAGATGTTCTTAAGTTATGCTGATGAAAAATATCCTCAAACACACACAAACAGGCACCAACACAGACACACCCAAAACAATACCTCCATTTTTCATGGAAAGACAAACATTAAATGAAGGGCTACAGCAATGCAAAAAGTCTCTAGGCAGACAACAGCTATAACTATCTCGCTTTTGTTGCAAATTTGAATTTCTAAACAGTTTTCAATAGCACAAATCAACAAGTCTTCATCTGTCAATAAAGCATTGTAATGACTTCTTCATGCTGTCAACAGCTTTTGTCATTCTAAAACAATCTGCTAGGTGGCACTTCAGCACCAAGCCCGAAACTCAGTGGCTGAGACACAGGTTGAAGGTTGCCTAACTACCAGTAAGCTATCTATCATCATGGGAGAAAATACTAGAGTAAATGTTACATTTGAAGTTGAATGATATTGTACATTTATACATCAATTATTGTATAACAACGATAAGATTTATAACAAATGAAGAAGTGCTTTGTCAGATCTTATCTTTGTCAGTTCTACAATTCTGTCGCAAGACAAGTACTGAGTTATTCTTTGACTTACCGGTAATGTTGTTGCCATCTCCCTTCAGACCCTGCACAATCCCGGTGTAGGCCTCCAGGCAGCCTTCTCTTAGCTCATTCAGGTAGTCTATCATATCATAATCACTCTGGAAAGAAAAGGGAAGCAAACATGACATCACCACCATGGTAAGATAATGATGAAAAGTTCTTCATTCCTAATATGCCCCAGAAGTAAGTATCTCACTGGACTGCATGCCAATTTGTAGCAAATACGCCCACTAAGAGAATACATTGCGCAATTTGGCAAAGTTTACCGTTATAGTGCTGAAAAGCGTAGGGTCAATAGGTAGGGATTCTATGACCTTTGCCAGCAGCCAACCATACTAAGGGTAAGGTTAGCAGGTTTCTTCTAGGGTCAGTGGGGTAATTGTAACCACAACATTTTTCCTATGCCTTAGGAAAACATTTAAAAAAAAGCATGGTTAAAGATGAAGAGCAAAAAGAAACAATCAATGAAAAATCACAATTTACCCTCATTAACAGGAAACTAGGCAAACATTTCAATTAGCCAAAGATGAATGAGAGCCCTTCCAGTGGTTTATAAAAGAGGTGCATGCATGCAGGATTGGCCTATCTCTGACAATGTTTAACACTTTGCATCCTCTAAGTTGTGGGGTGGGGGGATTGATGTCCTACCTTGTCTACTTGTGCCTGTGAAGCCTGCTGTAAGGTGCTGAGGACCACCTCCAGGTAGGTCTTAAACTCTGCACCAATGGCCAAGGCAATGTCTCCAAACACAGACAGGATCTGGGGCTTCACTGACCGATGGACACTGTCATTCTGTATACAAGTTAAAATACAACTTAAGCCTGCAAAATTTGGACATTTTTCCTTATAGGGCTCATCTGTGTTGGTATGTGAATTACATTGGAAGGACAGTATCTACATGTACTGTAATTCTTCAAATTTTCGCAGTCACTGTTGTCTTTGTTGCAGTTTTGGCAGTGACCACTTCACCAAAACTTAAGACCGGTGTATGCATTATCGCTACCACTTTTCTCCTTACCACAAACTTAAGTCATCGAATTTAAAGTAATTCAGGACCCGTCAACCTTCTGTCAACTAATGAGACCATTTGTTTGAATGGACATAGGACGTGTTATTTGGGCCAGTCTGATGAAGAATACAAGTAAAGCCAACTTTTGTTGTATTGAATGCAAAGTTCAAACTCCAGTGTTGTTGTTTTTTCAAACTCCACTTGTGATTTTGAAAGTACTACCAGTTGGAAACAATAACAACAAGATAAAACTTTAAGTTAACAGCTTCTGGTGTAAGAGTGTTTGAGTGAAAATAGGTAACCACATTGTCAACTTACAGCCAAGTTTTCTAGCAGCAGTTGCATAATGTCGTTACAGTATGGAGCCACTTGTGTGCTGAGGGCGCGGCAGATGTCACCAACAAGGCCCACAGCTGCCAAACACACCTGCAAGACATTATAGTAATCAACTGATCAATCATTGAATGTACTATTGCCTGAAAAGCCTAACACTAACAGTCTCTTTGTTGAGGTTAGATGGAGGGTCTAGAGGTAACAGTTAGGGATGTGTACCGGTACAGTGTACCGATACAGTACCGGTACAATCAATTAGGTACAGATACAAAGGTACACTGTACCGATACAGTACCGGTACAATCAATTAGGTACAGATACAAAAATACCGAACCCTGGTGTACCAGTACTGGACCTGTATCTAATTAGCGCAAACCAGGCAGGATAACAGGTCAGGGGATGGCCACTTTGACAGATAAAATTACTGTGAAATCACCATAGCAGTCTCTGAGCCCCAGTGAGGGAAAAGCAACAAGGGATTTTTGTTGCATCATGTGTCTACCATAATAAACACGTTTTTATTGGTTAAAACATGCTTCTACCCTTTTTAATACATTGTTTTGCCATTATAACATAATATAACATAATATTATGATATAATATTCAATGCCATGCATTTAGGTCTCATTAGGTCCGGACCTGTACCTAAACCTCTGGATTCGAATCCGGACCTGTACCTAAACGTGGGTTTAGGTACGCATCCCTAGTAACAGTCAACCATGTTAAGGTACAGTCCTTCTGGGTCGTGCATGGGGCCGTGTCCGGCTATTTAATTCCAAACAACTTTGCGCAATCAGTACAGTAGAGGGCTGGTCCACTGGTAGAAATGTGTATTTAACCACCATACTCTGGACCAAAATGTGGAGTGCTAAGAGGCAAAAGCAGTATAAACCATTTTTCTAAGGTCTTTGGTATGACTCAGCCAGGGATCGAACTTATAACTTCAAAACCAATCTTCAATGCTTTTAACTGAAATTCATGCTGAAAAATTAAAGAAAGAAGGACTATCCTTAACAAATAATAGTCCATTCACTATAAAGTCACTTCTAGTTGTTATAAAAAGTTCAATTACCAAAGTCTTGTGAGGTATACAGACATACCTGGTACTCTGCATGGTTTCCTAGTCCCAAGGCCAGATAAGGCTTAAATGCCTCCATATACTTCATAAACTCTGTACCCAACACTGAAACAACAGAAAATATTCAGTCACTACAAGTGTTCAGAACAAGTGATGTGACTACCACAGCCAGACTGTTAGCTCCTCCTAGCAGGTTGGAAGGGTGTTGCAGATTTGGCCAAGCGTACAGTAAATGTATAGTCACATAGCCTTTTTGAGGCCGTAGTTGCATTTGGTTGATATCTACTGTGTCTACTGTAAGGCAGAGCATATCCCTCTTTTTCTACCATCTCTCCAATCAAAGTCAGGTACCCATTTTTACATCTTCATAGAGTGGGGAAAGTCTTGCAAGGAATCAAACTCGTGTCCACAAGATCTAAAGGCCACAACTTCAATTCCTAGCGGGAAAGTTTCGATTCCTATCCACTCTGTTATCATTTTCTATACCACTTGTGATGAAAAGCATCATGCAATACTTTAAAAATAACAATACATACCTTCCACCAATGTTCCCACAGCCATCAAGGCGTCCTCCTGCACTCCCCCAGACCTCCCCTTCGACACGTTCAACATCTCTATAATCATTGTCATCACACGGTCTGCTATCTGTCTGGTGTCCTCTGGTCTCATCCTTCTTAAACAAGCCTGGATTGAAAGGAGGAGAAAGCAAGGTTAACAGGGATGGCTGACTTTGCCACTTAATGCAATGTTAGTGCATGTATGAGGAAAATCAGACAGAGACACACACAAACACAAGTTCAAAACAATACTTCAATTCGTTGATGCAAAAAAAAAAATTTACATTAGCTTCAGACATAAATGTAAGTCTACTGTTTGTAAGTTTCCTTTTCATAGGAATGGCTTTATCTTAGAAGAACTGTAGACAGAGCTTATGTCCACAAAAGTCATGTATTTACCTGTAAGGAGGCACACAGCAGGGACTGTAGGTCATTGATCTGCGCCCTGTCTGAACTAGTCTGAACTGCAGCCTGGAGATAAGGAAAAAAAACAATGCATTGATGTCAAACTTATGAGAATTCTTCCATACAGAAATTATGTGCTACCTATAAATCAGTGTAGTCAGGCATAGGATCAGACCTTTTTTTTGTGATCTGTGAACTTTTCTAGTGTGGTAAAAAGATTATCAACGATTTAGTAAGCATTAGAATAAGCATTCAGGAAAGTCATTGACACTACTCTTTGTTTCCAGTTTAAATGACCTTCCATACAAGTTGAGAAGAGCCCTCACTTCTTCAGTTGTCTTTGTGAACTCAAGACAAAGCATGGTTAAGAAAACAGTAAAGTCTTGTTCTAACGTACCTCTAACTGTAGTACCCGTTGCAATCTATCCATGACGATCAGAGAAGTCTTCTGCACGATGACATAGCAGTCCTTGGCACTGTTCTTCACCAGTTCCATCAGAGCCTCGTAAGCAGCACTTCTCAAGTTGCTGTTCCCAGCGTCAGCTCTGAGAAATACAAAAAAAAATGCCACTGCAATTCCAGAGCAAGCTGCTCGGGGGCCCAAACTGACAAAACTTCTTCCTTACAACAAAAGCTATCAGCCACCAAAATTTTCAAACAATAACATGCCCAGGACAAAAGATTAAAAAACTGGAAGTTCTTCTGCAATTCCATGGTCACACACCCTATTCACATAGTAAGTATCATTACAATACATCCAGACATTCTCAAGTTATGCTGACCCCAAATATTTGAAAGCAAACACACAGACACACACAAGGACACCAAAAACAAAACCTCAATTTGTCATGGAGGTAAACATATATTTTGAACCAGACTATCTTCTTTATTCTAGGGAGATTAAAAGGGTATGGAAAAAATGCATCTATGATATCCCCTTCCTCAACCACTATAATGAGAGTCAATATTTGCATAGTTGTTCATACATAACTTTTATAAGTGTACAAAGCCGTCAGTCAAGGGTGGTAGTTGTAATGTCGTCAAACTGGCCAAGCCAGTCGCAACAACAAAGTAACATCATTGGCTTGTGACTGAGTGTAACTTAAACTACATTGAAGAACAACCAAATACTTAACATGACCTCTTATAGAGTTACTGTAAATGGGGAAATGTTTGCTATGGTTTCATGTTCACGTTTTCGTGGTGACTTCTTTATTCAAAACCAAGGCAAACATTTTTGTTTTGACGTCTATCTGCCTTACCCCTTGTTTCAACTACGAACTTAAAACTACTAAAAACACTCAATTGTCTCCATATCGCAACATCAAATCTCCACAGTAACTAGAGAGATTTGCACGGCCTCAATGTTATTGACTACTGTTGGACTCACCTGTCGGTAGTTTCTAGCAGTTTGGAAACGATGACTTCGAATGACGAGGAGAGGCAGTACGTGGCTGGCTCGTCCTCGGTGGTCTCGGTGGCATCGTACGCAGCCTCTGCAAGGCTGGAGAAAGCCTGGAAACAAAGGAACATTAGGATACTGTTAGCTCTTTACACATAACCATTGTAGATTTCATACAACACTGATACCAGTTACATGCAAGTGCCCAATGTGAAACAACATACACAGATTTACACATTCTAAAATTAGGTTTTCAAATTCTATACATAAAAATCTGTACTATCTACTCAAGCACTGATCTTTGTTAAGCTCTACACTGTCTCCTTTCAAAGTCTGAAAGCTCAAAATACATTTTTTAATGTAGGGATACCAAAAGTGCAAAGAAACAATTTTGGATGCAGAATATGAAATAACGTAGAATGACAGCAAAACCAACGGACAAAATGCACTGCCTCTCTTAAGAACTTAAGTTTGAAATTCTATTTCTTAATCTTAACATTTTAACAAGTGATATAATAAAGGTTTTAATATCTTTCATTATCCATTACCAAGCATATGTTTTATACTTGTCTCCAATAGTACAAACAATACACAAATATGTAGCTGCACTGGTATTCAAGTGTACAGCTCCAACTTTGGATATAAAAAATTGCATGTGAATCCAATATTTTGACTATCATGTTCATCACATCATGTCACATACTTACCCAGCAAACGTTTGCAGACACCCTGGGTTCCGCGTCCAGACCTTCCACAAGTGTGGTCAGCAATAGCACGAGATACGACTCGTTTATGGCCGCCTCCGGCAACAGCTCGCAAACCCTTCCCACGGTCCAGGCTGTCGTGTCCCTGACCACAACGCTGGGGTCCTTCAGAAGTTCTATCAACATGGGCATGGCGGCAACGACCATAGGCTTCAGTGTGGTGGGGTCTGGGCCCTCAAGGATGGAGCCTGGAAAATAAAACATGATTCTCTTTTAATTGTTGACAAGTATGTTTTTACATAGAGATATGCTTTGGAATATGGTAAGTTTGATGTTTTGCCAAACATTACAATTTCACTATATCTAGTTCCTGCAAAAGTTATAGATTTTACAGAATCTACAGCTAGTGAATTCTACATGCACTGTAAATTTTGCTTTTAAAGTTGTTACAAATCTTTAAAATTCAAATAACTAGTAAACCTAACAGTGCCTTATCAAAACATATCTTTCACAAAGTCAAAAATCTTATATCTGATTCAGAAAAGGTAGATAAATAAGGATGTCTAACTTGTAAAGGTAGTTAAAATCTGTACCAAATCCAAGAAGGAATACCATTACACACAACATCTAAGTATGCTATCTTTGGAGATGCTCTCTGCATCTTCTTCAAGGAAGCTCAGATTTCATCTTGGAGTTCTCTTGTCATGCCACTATCAAAGTTGACTATTACATGACAAGAGCCATTTACATACAGGATTTGAGATAACAGTGCTATTATCAATAGCAAGGTTCTTGCTTATCGGTTTGTACCAAAAGTCATGACGGCTGCATCTCTGAAGCGCCAGTCTGTGCTCTTGATGTGTTCTTGGATGAAGGGCAACACGGGCTTCACAACATCATCCTCGCAACAGGTGGCCAACAGCATCAGGCACACACCTAGCAGAACACAACAGTATTGCAGTCTCCAAAATGGGCTTATGTATTAACAATTACCTATGGTTTTGCATGTCAATTTGTATTCTATTCCAGTATCTAGTTATAGGGAATAAAACAAACAGTGGCAGTGGGTGTGTCAGGGATACCTGCATGTACAAAAGGCCAATTATTTTCACCAAGAGGGTTATGTTTTGGGTGTGCTTGCTTGTTTGTTTGTGTGTGCGAGTGAGTGTCTTTGTGTGTGTGTGTGTGTGAGTGTGTGTGTGTGTATGTGAGTGAGTGTCTGAACAGCATAACTCGAGAAGCTATGGATGGATCCTAACAACATTTAGTAGGTGTGTAGAGGTTGCAAAAGCTAAGGTCAAGTTTGATAATGGGCCCCTGGCAGCATTCTCAAGCACTGCAGCAGAACCTCCATTTCTGATGTCTTTACCAATGAAACAGGGCATTCACTGGGCATCCAGCTGCAAGAGGGCCTCTACTCGCTTTAAAATGCAGGGACCCCTTGGAACCTAATAGACTGCTTGATATGTTTTACCAGTTACAAGGAACAAATCAACTGACCTGCTGCCTTGCAGGGGTTCCAGTCATCATCATCATCGAACTCCTCCTGTTTGGTGAGGGTGTGCATGAGGATGGGTACCAGGTACTGCAGCGCACCCTTGGCATAGAACTTACTCGTGTGCTCGGGAGGGCGCCCCTGTTCCATAGCCTGGAACAAACAGAACAGAAGTAAGTGTTACTGTACTTGTGCTAAGGGTTAAGGTAGTCCCATAGGATTTTTGACTCAATAGGACGGTAGTTTTTATCCACTGTATCTATAGAGGACAGTATTGGAAGGCGGAGCCCATCCCTCTCCTTAGACCTCCGGAAACAAAATCCCATTCCCAACCAGCAGTTACTCAAGCAACTGGATATGATTTTGGAAACAGTCAGATGTTTCAGAAAGCATCTACCCTCTTTTGTCAGTATCCCTGGATGTCTAGCCTTCATTGACAAGTACTTATTTTAACACCCAGGTGGAGTGAGGAAAGTGACTATGGTGTTCAGAGCCTTCCCAATGACACAATGTCTAGCCAGGAATGGCTGGAATCAAACCCATAACCTGACTCCATCTAGAGTACTTACATCACCACACACTTTGCTTCTCAAACTATGACATCAGAGCTGTAGGAAGCAGTATCATTCAATCATTTCATTAAGAACTATAGGCATTATAGACAAAATTATCATTTGAAAGATAAATTTTTGCTCCTTCGAGGTAAATCGTGTATGTCATGCTTCAAGAGAAAAACACATCAGAAAGCACACACTTCAACAGAAACTTCGTAAAAAAAACACATTTTCATTAAAAATCAGAAGTTACCGAGTCCTATAGTGTTAATGAAACATGAAAAATTCAACCTTTAGGCTTCACTACATTTTGTGGACAGACACAAATGCAACAACAAACCCAGCCGTCTATAATGTAGTGTATAGTATACATTCATTCATTAAAAGCCATGCCTAGAAGGGACCTTACCTCACTCGCCTCTATAGCTAGGTCCACTTCTTCATCACAAACTGTTGACCAGAACTCAATGCCCTGTAGGGCCACCTCGTCCACATCACTCTTCATTGCTTCCAGGGTGATCTAGGAGATAAATATATGTTTAAAATCAATCAAATGAACCACGCCAAGGTTTAAAGCATCTACAGTCAAACCTGCCCAAGTCGACCACCTGGGGGACCGGGAAAAAGCGGTCGATTTGGACAGGTGGTCGGTTAGAACAGTATCAACTCACAACATGCCCGATGCATAGTATAAATGGTTTCCGTTGTGTTTAATTGCAAATAGCAAGCACACACACTTGCATCCGCCGTCATCTTTACTTTGAACATAGCATCGTAATGGCAGTCAAAATCCGACGCAAACTGGCTGATTTCGGCAAAAAATTACGCTAATTATCATCGGAAATCTATGACACCTCAAGGTTGAAAATGACGCGGTCGTTATGGGCAGGAATTTGGTCCTGTGCGATCCCAATTTTTGGCGGTCGCGTTGGCCAGGTGGTCGCTGTAAAGAGGTCGCTTAATTCATATGTCAATGGGGAAAATTGGTCGTGGTCAGGTGGTCGCTAAGAAGAGGTGGTCGCTTTGGCTAGTTTGACTGTATTTCAAGTAAACTAAAAAGGTAAAAGTAGTCCCATAGCCTTTTTTTTAGGTCGCAGGGGCAGTGGGTTGTTGTCCACTGTGACTCTAGGATACAGTATTGGAAGGCGGCCCCATTCCTCCTTTTCTACCACCTTTTACCTTCCCAACCTAAACCACGTTCCCATTTTTACAAGATGGTCAGAGTGAAGAAAGGTGTGTAAAATGTTTCAAGGTTCCAATGTCTAGCCAGCAAGGCCATATATCAAATTAACCTATGCTAGCTTATCTACTTACCCGTTTGATGCCACAAAGTAAATCAATACATAAACAAGGGCAAACAATACTTTCTATAAATGGAGGCGGAAAAATGAGGATCTAAGTTAAAATAACCAAAGAGAGCATCTGTAATGAAAGAAGGCCACTTTACTTTCATCACATCGTAAGAAAGAATGTTGAAACATTGAAAGTGAGGGACAAATTTAGAGCTTGCAAATGATATCGAAAATATAACTAGAAGAACATTTCATATGTAAGTTTCATACATGTAATGTGATATGTATACTTCTACATCCTGTATGGTAAGAAATCTCTCCTAGAAAACTCACAGCGAACAGTGCAGGTCCCATGTAAGACTCCATGTACTGGTAGTACAGAGACATGATCTTCACCAGATTCTGCAAAGCTGCTACTTTCACCTACAAGACAGACAGACAATATGTTAACATTTATATAAATCATCATGGCCATTCTTTTCTAGGTGACAAGCTTATAGCCTGATTAAATCTCGCTTATAGCAGTCCGCCCGACATCCGCCGGCCCCGCGGGAAGGGACCAGTTACAGCCCTGGACAGCAGAATTTGTTACACAGACTAACAAGCTTACTGACTTTGGATTTTCAAGCAATAAGAAGAAAAAAGACATTCTGCACTGCATTGTACCATAGTGATTAAGCCAATGTTCCTAACTAGATCAACAATTTTTGAGACTTATAACATCATCATTATGGTTGGTACTAGTCTAATAGTATACGGTTATCACAACTTATAAAGTCTAAATTCTATTATTCATGGAACAAGATCAATGTTTAATTGAATAGTGAATGTCTAAATTCTTAGCAAATACTTCCTACAGAAGACATACAAATAACACATATTGTGGAACGATGTTATGAAGAACACTTTGAACCAATATAAAATATATATTCCATCAAAAAGAGACAACAGCAACACAAGAAGAAAGTAGTAAAAAGACACACATTTACCTGGTGTTCCTCGCACTGGGTTGCCTCACACACCACTTGCATGATAAAGTGGCGCTCGGACTATAAGAAAGTAAACAATCATGAGTTTAGAAGATCTAAAAAAAGACATCACAAAGAACATATTTATGTTTAAAATATTTCATCTGTAATGCTTGTGATGTATCTGTACGTAATTGGGCATTTGTTTATCTCGTAAAAATTATTCTACAGAATACTTATTCTTCAGCTTCTAAAAGATTTTTCTAAATAAAATCTTTGTTTATCTATACTCACATCAGAGTCAAAGTTAGCCTTGGTGAATTCCAGGGAATTCAGGAGAGCATTTGTGGCCGCCAGTTTCACTGGAATACTGGAGGATTGACAGAAAATAAAGACGAAGGAATTGGTTCCTGTGGTATTCTTCTTGTATTACAGATGGTACATAAATATCTTTAGAAAAATCAGAAAAATATATAACCTCCATTATCATTTATCTACCAGGTTACAAAGTTACAGTTTCCATACACATATTTTTCATGGTACTAGATAAAAAAAAAATAGACATTATTTTCATACTGATCACGATAAGCATTCATTGATTTAGTCACATAAGCGATCACATGATACCTTTGTTCTTCTTTCCTCATGCCCTGTACGATGGCCGTCAGGATCCTGTTGGCTTCAGACTGCAGATGTTGTGGGTCCTGGATAGGAAATATAAGAGCACAATGTAGTCAGTCTTGCTCAAGAAGATTAATAAAATATGGTCTATGTGGACAGCTGGTCACAATAGGGAGAATTCTAAAATGCCCGTGTCAACGGGAAAAATTATCTGGGGCTACCAAATCATAGTCACATTGGCCAAGTCGTCCTTATGTACTAGAGGTGGTCACTCGTACAGGTTTGAGAACTCAGTCTCCATAGTAATGTTATTATGTACCACATATTGATGATGTAAAAATTGTCCACATTGTGTAAGTGCGTTCATGAGTGCCACAGGAGTGAAATACTGAACCTGAATCAACAGAAACCTGACTAGCACCAAAATAAACGACAGAGAGCCACTGACCAAATCCAAACAAAAAAGAGAAAGGCCTAGGAAAATGCTGTGATTCTAGTTACAAGACCAATCCATGACAAAAAAGAGAACTTCAATTTTGTCATTTAATACAATTATAGGAAACACATTACTTTGTCTACGTTTTATCAAAGTCTATAGGACAAGAAAGGCATTCACAAAACCCCCTTACCATATCCTGGCAGATGTATCCGATAGCCTCCAGGGTAGCCTCCTTCACAGCCTCGGTTCTAGCCGGCATGGCGGTCACGTTACCGGCCAGGTGTGCGATGATTCCCGGCCACTGGTTGTGGGGAAGCTCAGCACACGCGATCCCGGCCACACACTGTGCTGCTGAACTGGGCCTGGTAGTCTCTGTACCCAGTGTCTGCAGGACCTGAATTAACAACAAAAAACTCAACTTTAAGTAAAAGAGCAAGTTGCGATGTCACAATAGCGCACAAAATACATGCCCACAAGTTTTTTTTACTACTATTCTAGCAATGCAGAATTGACTGACCACAACTTATGGAAACACTATATCAATCTTGGATATAACATATGAATATGTCTTTGTCAAAGTTAACTAAAATTCTATAACAGGGCTCGAAATACTGGGTGCATGTGCACCCAGGTGCACCCAATATTGGAGCTGTGTACCCAATCATTTTCTATGGGTGCATAGGGTGCACCCAAATGTAAAGATATCAAGTATAACTAGTATACATCATAGTCTTGACATCTAAGTGTTAGAAAGATAATAAAAATGTCTGTCATGGTAGTTGTTCAAGAATTTGAAAGCTTGTAACTAAGTTTTGTTATGAGGTTTTCTGACATTCTACTTAAATTTAAGTGGTGCACCCAAAAACATTTTGGTGTACCCATTTGTTTTAGCTGGGTGCACCAGTGCACCTAATCCCAAAAATGAATTTCAAGCCCTGTATGACCATATAATATGTATCTATGTCCACCCAATAAATAGTTCATTCTAGTGACACTGAACACAAGTGATGGATGGACGTTACTTGAAACGTCTGGAAGTATCTATGAATCTTAATATTCTTATCCAGTTGTTAAGATTGAAGTTGTCTTAATATATTGCTTGAGCTGTTTCCAGAGACCATAGACTAAGGAGTTTCACAGCCATGAAATTCATCGCTTTTAGTGACCAATTCCATGCCTATGACATACAAACAAACACTAACCCTAACTCTTACTCAAAACTTTTTCACAGTGATGCACACATCAAATTCCCAGCCCAAGACCGATACCAGTCCAGGGATAAACAAGTCCACTAGCCCTATTGTCCAGGGTAAGTGAAAGTGCTGTTCGGGCAAGTGCATGTCCTACCCCACTTGTCCAATTGGGCAAGTAAGATTTTTCCATTGATTTTAGTGCAATTTTGATATACTTGTTACTTTTTACAGTCATGACATCAAGCAATTGGCTCCAGAGAATTCCATTGCTGGAAGTGAAAATGCATATACTAGTAACAGTGACATTTGAATTTGGGGCAAGTGAAAAATTGGTTCGGGCAAGTACATTTTTTATGTGCTTGCCTGATAGGACAAGTGGATTTTAGAAAACTTGTTCAACCCTGCAGTCCCTCTATGGCTGCAGAGTTGATTACTAAATCAACAAATTCCACGGTCTCCAGATATACCAGATTGCTAACCTGGATGTCTTAACTTCATGAACAAAAATATACTAGCTACTGGATATGGATTAAAGAAAGGGAAGTATAATAGTGTTATGAACAAAAGGAAATACCAATACTAACATTGTTTTTGATCTCGGCTCTGATGTTCATGTCCATACTGAGCCAGCGCTGTTGGTGTTGCACCTGGAGGGCCGGGTCCTTGGACGTCAGCTGGTTCTTCAGCTGTAAACCAGCTGCCATGCGGGCCACCTGGCTGTTTGCTGGGTCTGCCAGGACCTTGGACAGCGTGACGATGAACTCCGGCTGAAAGAAAGGAAAAAAAAGTTTGAATAAGAAATCAAAGATCCCATACCTCTCTGATAAAGTTTTAAGTTTTTTGTCTTATTATTGAGGATTTCTATCTCACACCTTGTGAATGTACAGTATTCAAATAAATTAACACATACCAAATACGCAGACCAAAAACATTACCTTTGACATAGTTAACAACATTGAATAATAATATTTGGGTGTGTTCTTTTGCAATTTTCTACATTTTTTTTGTATACCATGGCTTTAAAGAAGCCATGACCCTTTTCTGTCCTCAGTTTTTCTGTCTCCCCAGAGAAATGTCCATCTAATTCTTCAATCTTTGTTCAATAAAAATAAACCTGTAAAGTGTATCGACTTTCTTTATGTCATTATGATTTATTGATATCAACATCTGACAAATCTCTTTCAAACTACGATTAATACTACTACTGTCACAGCTATGACAGCCACACTAAAAGGAGGGTATGACAGACTGCGGTTCAAGGTTAAGATTTAAGGTAAAGAAACTGTGTCCTTCAAATTATCACAATCTTATGGTACATTGAATATCTTATTGAACCGCTGCAAATTTTGGATTATATTCAAACAAATATCCTCTTTATAGTCTTATAGAAATACGATATGAAAAAACACATCTGAATGATTCATATGTAAAATTGTCCACCAAAAATGTCTGCAGACTAATACATCAGTCTAATGTTAGAGTCAGTTAACCATGAAATTCTTCCACACGATTTCAGATGAAAAATGTTCCCATGCAAGTTTGTCATGCTTCATTTCACATGCAAGTTTTGATGCACACAAAAACCATGCACCATCTTTTCCATTATCATACTCTCTCCAAGCAAAAACAATCCGAATGAAAAGTCAAATTATTTTAATTCCTTTCGTGTGCATATATTTACATGTACACATCACAAATTTTTCAAGAGTTGCTAAGGGACATGGCAAGAAAACGCTATCATCACTTGTGTATGTAACATATGCCTTAATGACCACCGGCTACTGTAAATGCATTTAAGTTTGCTGGGATTTAAAATCGCGGTAGCAAGAAAAGGACTGTTCACGGTGGTTTTAAGTTCGCGGTAACTAGCACCATGCACTGTAGTCACTGTCATGGAAATATGTTTGTGGTGTTATTATGTTAGCGGTAAATTTGCAACGCGAAAACCGCGAACATAAAACCACCACGAAAATTTCTGCATTTTAAGTATCAAAGATAGTGTTATTACAGCTAAAGTTAAACTTCTTAAATGTAATCTACATTGTAAAATAAAACACACATATGGTCCTACACAGGCTTTTAGCTAGGATTTTTTCATAGGGTGTCCAAATTTCTTGCCATTAGGCGAGCGCTGCAGGCGCGAGTATTGTAGGGGGTCTGGGGACATCCTCACTCAGAAAATTCTGAAATTTATAACTCTCTGAAACATCATTTCCCACATTTTGAGGTGCAAATTTGGGGGAATGAAGCAAATTTACTGTCAGACAGGCCACATGTGACCTGCAGCATCCCTGGTCAATCAGAATTTCATGCTTGTCAGAGGATCTGCTCCCCACTGTAAGGGTGTACAATTTGTGTTATTCCGTACACCTAGCTGGCTTAAAGCCTGGTCCTACATGTACTAACATCCAAGTTAACTTCTCTGGTAACTATCCTTTGCACAATTTTGAGACATTATCAGTTCATTTTTTTTGTTCTCTTGGAATGAAAGCTTGGCTATTTGATTGATTATGCTAGAAATTTGACCTGTCCTTCATAGCAGTCAATAAGATTACAGCGAATGATAAGTGATGTTCTGCTCAACCTATCACCAGTGACAAATAGCTTCAAAAACAGCTATGAATTTAGGACAACGAGAGTTTGATGATCTTGATAACAACATCAGATGCTAATGCTCATACTGCAAATAAAATTTTTGGTCATCTGCTAAATTTGATATTTTTCATCATCCAACAACAGGAAACAAATCTGCTATTTATTCATACTGACCCTGATGTATTGCTTGTCAAACTGTGACCATCAAAATGTAATTACAGTCTACAAGCTGCACACACAAAGATCATCAATCTTATCTTTGGCATTTTAAGGGCTACTTTCTTCTTCCTACTCATAAATAAAATAGGGAATGACTAGAAATGATTTCACTGACTGTTACAGAAACTTTGTACTGTAACTTCATGAAACATGTTTGATTTCAAAATAATGAATAAAGATCTTTATTCGCATTAATGTTCTAACAAGTTACGAGCTAAGTACAGAGATTACATGGTACAATCACTGTGGTATAAGAATCTTATCTTGCATTTTACTGCATACACCAAAGCAATGTACGCTACTAGTAGTCTCCAAGCAGACCCTACGGTGCCTTAGAAATAATATCAAAGCTGGCCAGGGACTTGGTATACCGGCACCAGGGTCTGCCCTCAGTCGGGCTGATCTGACGCTATTAGCATCTATTTGTTGCCTATTAAACTGTGCTTGCCGAGTTGGTGTTAATTGCCCTCCCGGCCTGGGATGGCTCGTGCGCCCCTGCACCGTCTCACGGGAAGTCACGTCACGGGTCACCTACGATGACCGTTACCGGCAGATTTAAAATGCCGGCAACAATGGAGGCCAGAGTACGACGTGTTTTCCGCGATGTATGGGGATTCGAGCCTTAGAAAGCACAGCTTGATTCCATTTTGGCCACTCTGGAAGGCAAGGATGTCTTTGTCGGCATCGCTACCGGTCAGGGGAAATCCCTATGCTACCAATGCAAGCCATAGTTGCTAGCCGGGAGCAAACATCTGGTCCTTGACGCAGTTTTCGCCGGACGAAATTACAAAATCGCAGAACGAAATAGAAATAAACTTTCAGGAGACAGAAATGGCAGCGCTTGGCTTGTTGTGGTTCTTTCTACCGCATCCAAACATAACAGAGAGGATTACGATCAGGCGGCATGTTTTTAAAACTCATAACGTTAGTTTGGTGTTATTGTATATGTATATCGAAATTTGTAGTTTGTTTGGCATTATTTTTAGACTTCAAATCGATTTTAAACTAAATATTTTATGTATTGTGGCGCTTGTTCTATTACGTTGCGATGCTGTCAAATTTTTCAATCCGGCGCCATTTGGCGCGAACCTACCGCTGGGAAGTGCGTGCTATCACTGACTTCGTCCAGTGTAAGTCGCTCGTAAAGTAATTAGCACTTGACAACAGGGTGGGGCAGCGACACCATTGTTGAATAGAAACGCTCCACCCTGTTTCAGTGCAGGCAGACCTCCGGTGCCCGTTTGACTACCTTAGGGGGATCCGCAGGTCAATCCGCCATGCAAATTGATGGTGGTCGATTATAGTTCAGGGCCTAAAACTTCAAGATTTTTTTCCTGGTCAAATGGGTAGAAATCCTGGCAGTTTTGAGGTGGGTGTGACAGGGGAGGGTTTCTACTTTGTGATTAGGGCCAAAAAGCTGAGTTTGTGTGGTTTTCAGGGGGTATAAAGTTGGGACTTTTTTGTCCTAGCACATGGCCTCCTCACTGGGTTGTGGTGCGGTTTTGAGGTCATGGGTCAATCTTTCAGTTTCCCGGAAGTTCTCACCGTTAGATTCATGCCGAAATGTGGTTTTTCGGATAGCTGAGATGTCGGGCTTTCATATGAGGGTATGTTTGTGTGCCAGTAACGTCAGATAGTTGAGTTACTAACAGTTGCTTTCTCCTCTTTTTTTGTATAGGAACCCATTGTTTAGAGGCTGCAAATTGAATCACCTGCGGATACCCTGAAGTGTTCCAGGTATCACCCTGCCCTCCCCCTTTTTAGCTATTTTGGGGCTGAATACACCTCCATATGTGTGAAATATGGTCCCAGGGGACATGCCATGCTAAATTTGTTGAGAATTTCCTATATTTTAGCTGTTTTTATTTCACTGGTGTGCTAAAGGGCACTGCTTAAAATGGAAATTGCCATTGGTGTAAAATGACTGAGAGGGAGGATGACT